>NC_039254.1:12384880-12468448 GCF_003368295.1 Carassius auratus | reverse complement strand
TCTACTCAAGTCACTTTTTTGATAGAGCACTTGTACTTTTACTCAAGTATGGTTCTCTAGTACTTTATACATCTCTGGAGAAATGTAGAGACTTTGGGTTGAACACAGCTCGTTCAAGTGTTTTGCAATAAAAGGAAGAAGGGAAACTGGTCTGTAGTTCTCTAAAGAGATGGGTTGAGGTTGGGTTTCTTAAGTAGTGGAGTTATACGTGTCTGTCTAAATGATGAGGGAAAAACACCAGTGTGGAGGAAGTGTTGATGAATGTGAGTGAGTGCAGGTACAACTGCAGGAGAAAATGCTTGAAGAGATGAGATGGAATTGGATCAAGCGGGCAAGTAGTAGTGTGATTAGAAAGGATGGGTTTTGACACTTCTGCCTCAGAGAGTGAAGAGAAGGATGTAAATGAGTGTAAGTTTGCTGGTGATATGAGCATGACTGATTGTGGTGTGGAAAATTGGTGCACTAATAGCTGACGACTTTGCAACGTTTTTCATTAATAAAATTAAACACATTAGAGATGAAGCAGGAGGAGGAGGACAAAGAAGTGAGGAAAATGTTTTTAAAAAGCATGCGAGAGTTAGATGAATTGTTAATTTGTTTATGTAGTATGTCTCTTTTAGCAGAGGAGACATTAGCAGCAGAAAGAAGATAGGAGTGACTGATACACAATAAGATCAGTAGTATTTTTTGGACTTGCGGCTACACCTTTCAGCAGCTCTAAGCTTTAGAACGGTGTTCGTGTAGAACATCAGATAACCAAGGGGCAGAAGGGGTGTTACGGGCTGGTCTGGAAGATAAGGGGCTAAATAAACAAGATGTAAGAGTGGAGCAGAAAGTATCAGTAGCACTGTTAGCATCCAAAGATGCAAAACAGTTTAGGGGAAGGAAGTGAAGATGAAACGCATTGCAGAAAGCCGGGAGGATGAAAGTGTGCGTAGGTTACGTCGAAAGACTGTTATGTTAATGGGTAAGTGAAGTGTCAGGGTATCAATGTTTGAGGCTTGCATATTGATTTCTAGACAGATTTTCTGTAACCCTTGGTAAGACCTCTAGAAACCTTTTCAGAGAGTTTAGTTCTTTGAAAAAAAAATGAATGGAGGCATTTAAGAAATGACAAAACATTGTAGTACACAATAGGACATTCTTTGCACCTTCATGTTCTAAACAGGGGGTTCGCAGTCTGAAGAACTGTAAGTATCTTTCAAAATATCTATTTTTACAGTAACAGTATTATTGCTGACATATTGCATGATAGTGTTGCCAGATTGAATCAGAAGAGGTCTAGGTCATATTTTTAGTTAGTTAGTTTCAGTTTGTACGTGTACTAAGATACAGGAGGGTGTGTTTGGGCGATTGAGTTTTCTAGATGTTTTCACCAGTCTTCATAAAGCTGCATCTCTATCTGCCAAAACATGTTACATCAAACAAACTTTCGATCATGCTCCATTTTCCCAGGTCTCTCACTCCATATGGCTGCCTGCTCTGAAATATCTGAAGCACTTTTTTTGGAGGGATGCAACAGAGAACATACATACAGTAGATGTACATCACCCATATGTTCTCAAAATGTGATGAAATCTGGTGCTGTTTATCTTAAAGCAATCTGTATATCTCTGAACTTTTTGACTTTTGTCATAAAAGAAATCCAAAGTTTTACAAAAACAGACAAGTTTTATTAATTCTGCAACTAGATGACATTAGCCATAATCATATTGACAAAACTATATCTGTAAGTTTCTTAGTGATATAAGCATAAATCCCCCAGGCCTTATGACAACATTGACAAACTCAGCCAGTTTACCTTTTTTAATTAATGTTTAATTTAATGACCTTATTTGCTAGATTTATCAGTACAGATTATTCCTGGAGGACACAAAAATTATTTATTAAAGCATTTTTAATTTCTACTCTCTTTTTTCGGGAACCAAAGATGTACTGTTTAGGCCTGAAGAAAAATATTCACACTTTATTAAAGGTCCTATTAACAAACCATTAACTATGTATTTTGCCTCAGTAAACGACCAATTTGCTGTATATTATTAGTTAGTAAGGTAGTTAAGGTAGTAAAGTTTAGTCTTTGGGTAGGATTATGAATGTACTAGAATATGATCATGCTGAAAATGTGAAACAAGCATGCAAATATAAGCAACTACTTAATATTGAGAAATGTTCCTATAGTAAAAAGTTAGCAAATATTTTAACCAATAATACCATAGTCCACATTTCATGATTCAGTTTAATTCTGAATAAAGTTCCACTCAACACTATTTTTTGCTGAATATTTTAGTTTCACTCAGAAATGAGCATTACTGAAGTGGAATGCGTTGGGTTCCATGTTGTCTTTTAGTGCTGGTGTATTGTCCTAACGCCCTTCAGACCTCTCCAGTGACTGAAATCAGAGGCAGCGAGCACACCCAGCAGGACCCCTGTGCATTGTTGGGAGACTCAAAATCCCCAGGCTTGGATTATCTACGTGCTTAAACTGATTCAGGATCAGGGGATGCTAGTCACAGCTCACTAATCTCCCTGTGTAGGGTCAGAGGAAAGCTCTCTGGAGTCAGTGAGCCAGCACTGTTTGGACTCCGCTTGAGGGCTATTAATTCCTTTCTTGCCACAAGCCTCTCTGTCAGGAATCGATTGTGCTGAGAATTGACAGCGGGGCTCTTCTACTCTGCCTAGATTTCTCTTTTTCTCCTTTTGCTAATGTCTGCGTCTTCCTCACGCTCTATATGCCTTGTTATCTTTTACTATTATTTATCTCTTCTTTTTTCAGCTGTGCCTCTCCTTTTCTCTCTCTCTTTGTCTCTTTCTCTCTAATTGGCATCTGGTGGTTGTTTGACACATTGTATTGTGGGTTTGATCAAACCCAGTGTTTGTGGTACAGTATATTGTTACTTTTAGGGGGTTGATTGTTTCAAAGGAGTTTCTGTAGGGAACTTTCAGGGTGCAAGCTGAGGTCCATCTCCCGCCGACGCAAATTGTCATTTGGCATTGCTAAACACAGTTGGCTAAACGCCAATTATCAAAATACTTTTAAGCAAAGCACAACAGAACATCTGATGCCACAAAAAATTCTATTTAGGCAACATATTTTAACATGTTGTATTGGTGTATCATTTGTATATTTCACAATATTACTATTTGCACAGTATTTTTGATTTAACTGATTAAATAAAAGTAACTTTGGTGTAAATTAATTGCATTTGTCTTTAGGAGCAAGTTTTGGACCAAGAGTTGTTTTGTAGTTATTGATAAAGTGAGATTTTCAATAAATTACAGATTTGTTTTTATACTTATATGATTAACAGGCTAATGAATTTACAACTGACTGTTTTTTTATACTACACTGTGGCATAAATAAAATAATAACATTTGATACAACCTACTTTTGATAATATCGCAATGGTCTTTTAGCTGGTTAACATGACTCAGTTCACACCTTCTGGTGAGTGACACAACTATGCCATCTAAACTGCATAACGCATCTTTTTCTGTTGACTGAGAATTACTTATGTATTCTGATGGATGCACGTATTCTTCCCTTCCCTCTGTCTCACTGTATCAGAGCATGCGCAATAAGAGCAGCGTGTGGCACAGGCTGCAGGAGAACACTCAAGTGTTTACGTCCATAGTTCGGTTCCTCCTGGGCAGCCTTTACAGAGAGTGCCTTGAGAGGAAATATGAATGGAGCTCTCATAAATTTCCTTCATACACTGAGAGAAAAGGAAAAATTGCGCACACACGGTCGCACGCACGAACCCACACACTTGGATTTAGATGGAGGAGAAATGCAACAGCGGTCTGAGAAACCAAGTGTGACAAGTGAAATTAGGACATGAAGTTTGCATCAAAGCACAGCTGAACAAAGCTCGGGTCTTGCAGCGAAAGTGTCCTTCACCTCTTCAAGTCAGTGCAGAGAGCGCCAGAGGCCACTGTTAGTGTACGCTTTGATCTTCTACCACTCCAAACTTTGTCCTTAGTGACAGTAATAATGATGTTTGGTAAAACTATATTTTTTTTCCAGAAGATCTTTCATGTGTTAGTATTGACCTAAAGCGGTGTACTGTATCAAGAAACAAACATCTGGCTAAATCAGTGTAATCTTTGTTATAACCCAGTCCAAGTTTACCCCAAAATAAAGCACTGGAAGAACATAAGGGGTAATGCATTTAGAATGTATAGCAGGTTCTGTCTAAGCACCTGATTCACTACAGGAGTTATGCAAATCAGGTAACAGCACAGACGCTGCCAAAAAACCTGCGCTGAATGCAATTTCCACAACTCTGTTTCCCATCTTACAGACCGGTTCTGAGTTGTGGAGGATGGAGCAGATGCAGAGTGTTTATGGAACTACACCAGCATTTGGATTTATGTTCCATTAGAAAGCTTTTGTTCATCATATGATCATTTTTGATGAATGACTGATCCATAGAAAATGTACACAAGCATCTCTTTTGAAGGCAGCGTGTACAGTATTACAGTCAAATTAAACTGTAAGTAGGAAATGAATAATACTCCTTTCATGTAGTCAGACTTATCATAATTATAATTTATATTAAAATAAAATGACCTGGTGAAAGTACTTTTTACTGGTGGGAGGTACTGAATAGATTTGTGAAGTGTTTATATATATATATATATATATATATATATATATATATATATATATATATATTAGTGGTGGGCCGTTATCGGCGTTAACATGCTGCGTTAACGCGAGACTCTTATCGGACGATAAAAAAAATATCGCCGTTAATCTATTCTCAAAATTGGGTTGGGAGCTGGATCTAGGCGAGCTATGATGACTTTCACCTTGATATTTTATATAACCGACTGGCTGAGAGCAGCCTAAAAAGATGCTCAGGACAGTTGACGGGCCACTGCTGCGCATTGTCACGAAAGCTTATCTTTTTCACATGTTTTTAAGCCTTACCGCTTGTCGATTTAAACATTAAAGCATCCAAAAACAAGACGCGGAAAAGCTGAAAAGAGTGGCTGGTTACTGGTGTTCGGTGCGCACAAGAGAGAGAAAGAGAGAGAGAGAGAGAGAGCCGTGCATCATGGTCAGCGACACTGAACCAAGCTCTCTTCTGCGAAGAGAAAGGCGTCTCAAAACACTTGTTCATCGAATTTGCTTATTTTTGCTCTTGTGCCGACAAATACATACAAAATACGTCAAAATATCCACCTTGGAAATTATGCTCGAAAAACACAGTTATTTCTTAAGTGAAAGTAAACAGTTGAGGGGAAAAATGGGATGTGTATTATATTTGATTCGTTCATCGTCTCTTAAAGTGACCGCGCCTAATTTAGCTACTGGCTGATCACTCACTGCTCTTGACTGAAATAGTTTTAACAGTCAAACCAAAAATTATTCAGACACCAGATATAATCTCAAAGACTTACTGTTTGTCAATTTTATTTGGGTAACACACATATTCTGAATGCCTTTTGCCTTTCTGAATGCCTCAGAATTCGAATGAGCCATTTTAATTTCAAGATCACAGTGAGATTCATCTAGATTTAAAAAATTAATCTATGCCCACCACTAATATATATATAATAATTATATATATATATATATATATATATATATATATATATGATCTGTGTGCATATATATATATATATATATATATATATATATATATATATATATATATATATGAAAAACATGATATTGTAAAGATGTCATCATGTTGTTTCCTCAATAACTGGCTTTTATTAATAAAATGTATGGAGATTGTTCACTTTGTATGTTGACCGTATAATAAATCTTTATCTATTTATTATATTAATGCAAGATGTGTTATCCTTTTAAAATATTAATAATACTATTAATAGTAATAATAATACCTTACTGTCAAACCTTACTATGGACATTAATAGAATAAAATAAAATTAATCATGATTGCTCAACAGTCTTTAGAAAGCAGAATGATAAATTTTAAATGTGTAATAATAATAATCATCATTCTGTTTATATATATTTAATATATTATGTTAACATTAACTTAACTCAAGTAAAAAAGAAATATAAAAATATAATATGGATATTATTTCTTATTTATTATTAGATATATACTCATTATTATATTAATATATGATGTATAAACATTTAAATAATAATAATTTTTTTTTTTACTGTTAGCAAGGTTTTTAACGGAGCAAATTAATACAAACACACACACACACACACACACACACATAAACCAATACATGATTATGCAGGCACAGCTTTTGCTGTGATTCATATTTTGTTTTTGTTTTTTTGTTTTGTTTTTTTGTTTTTTTTTTTTGTTACGGTTTGGCTACCTGCATAATTTATTTTCATCTTGAATGCATGGCAATTCATAATAACAGCTGTCCAACTTGAAGTGCACTTGAAAGCGCATATGACAGGATTTTGAGCTGAAATACTTTGTGCTAAAGTGCTGCTGTTTAACAAATTCTGTCTAAGTGTCTCATCAAATGCTAACTACAGTGCTGATGCACATGCGGGCCCTTCGAAAAGTTTCTAGAAAGTAACAGAGTGCGACGGACTTCCTTCCTTTAGTGGAAAAAATAATGCTTTTAGTTGTTTAAATGTGTAAAATTGTGTCGGCGTATTGAGTGTTATCTTTGTTTTCCACCACTTTGTATTCCTGCGCTTACTGAACTTGCGTGTCTCTCGCTCAGATTTGCCTTCATTGGTATGCTGAAGAAAACAGGGTTAAGTTTAGACATAAACACTCCAGCATCTAAATGGAATTGCCAGCTCCCATTACCTGGAAACATATACCTCTTACACCTTCCCCTGATGGAGTCTGGTAATACATGATCCTGGAGCACTTTAGAGAGTGTGTTTGTGAGCAGAGAAAGTTTATTATTGCACACATACTTTCAATGTCTCATGTAATCTCTAATACGCATGACCTTGACAAACAAAAGATAGCGGCAGGCCCTCCTTCTATTCTTTACTAGCCATTTATGGTTGAAATATGAATAATAGATTTGTGTTTCTTCTCTTGTTATCTGCTAAGTATGTTATGCGTCCCACTCACATTCCATCAGATAATCTTTGAAACAAGAGAGCGTGTGATGTGATGGCCGATATTGGCTGCTCTTGAAGCTGTTGTTTGGTATACAGTATCTTTGCTGGTTAAGTGGCTCTCCTCCGCAAAACTGTAATGTAAACCTTTTCAGGCCACTCGCCACAGATGTTGTGGCTTGACGAATTGCAGCAATACGAGCCTCAAAGTGCATTCTTGATGGCTTTTATCTCAGTTTGGACTAAGTGCTCAGCGATCAAGCCAGACATGGACATTTTGAATTGAGACCGGGGGACGTCTGATAGAATTAGGGACGAGAAAAAAGGTTGATTCATTTCTGAATTTCCTGAGAAAAGATTGATCTACTGATATAAGACATATAATGAATTTATCATTCTAGATTGTACAATTGTTGATCACAGTAAGGGTCAGAATATTGGATTACAAAAATATTTTCTAAGTAATTAGAAAATTCTTCTTCGCATGTTTTTAGGGTGGGGAAAATAATAATGACTCATGTCTTTATATCTATGGATCCATGTCCAGACCACATGACTTTGATTTTGGTGGACGAAACTTTTTTATTAATATTATACATATACACAGTTTGACACTTGCTCATAAAATCAATTTTAATCATTATTTATTTGCCTGTCTCCTTAGTGAAATAGTTCTTTAGTTCTGCAATAAATTTCCTAAGGCAGTCACCTTTTATGCACCTGTGGATAGAGGGATTGAGGCTGATAGATTGAGGATACATGAATGAAAGACAGGCAATTGAGAAAGAGAGAAAGATTGAATTGGTAGTAAATTGGCCTTTTGTTCGACTAAAAGCTTTGACCTTTGAGCCTTCATTGGCAGACTGATCTGTTGACACCGCTGATAGGTTGCAATCATGCCAGGAGTGTCCCAGAAATAGCACCGCTGTTGTACTGTATGTCTGTACGGTGACCCTTCTCTGCCATTAAATCTTGCTAAAGGTTGAAACGGGAACTTGTGATGCAGATGAACCCGCAATGCTATTAAAGCTGTCTTGTTTATGGGGCAGTGTTTACTGTCTTTTAGAATTCCCACAACACAGCTGGTAAAGAAAATGCTGTCACAAACAATAAACATTTATTCCAGAATCCCACAGTAAGCTCAATTCAGTTTCTGTTGTTTACTTGTGCTTGACAGTTTCAATGCTTTTAATGCAAATCAGTTCCAAATATTTATTTTTCTTTCTTTCTTTCTTTCTTTCTTTCTTTCTTTCTTTCTTTCTTTCTTTCTTTCTTTCTTTCTTTCTTTCCCCATTTTAGTATCCACTAATAGTCAAATTACTGCATTGTGTTAAATTAATAATAGTGGAGTAAATCAAATGGAAAAATTTACTTGAATGACTCCACTTTTTACAAGCCAGTAGCAAATAACTGTCTTATTCATTAAAAAAATATTGTTTTTATTAAAGATGTGAAGCTATTTATTACTGGAGAAAATGTTGAAAATTGTAAAGAGGAACGGGCTATTAGCTGACTGATTCACTTCATGTTTAATGGTGTAGATAAAGAGCCCTAGCTAATATTTCTGACAATAGCTCCAATCATAATTACTGAAATGTTTGTGTATATACTGTATATACACACATTGATTTTTATGGTTTATGGGGACTCTCCATAGGCATAATGGTTTGTATAATGTACAAACTTTATTTTTTATCACCCTACACATAAACCTACCCCTTACAGAAAACTGCATTTTTAGATAAAAAAAAAAAAATCAGATTTTTCATAAGCCTTTTGAATTACAGAAACACCATAATACCTTTGTCATACCCATTTCATTATACAAATGTGTCCTCGTAAAACCACATGAACATGCACACATAATCATACACACACACATTTTAATAATGATATAAAAATGTATTTTTTGTTGCATGTACATCTGTATATTTGTGAAAGAAAATAGAGAGAAAAAAAATCTTTAGATTTTTCTATTTGTATTTCCTCTTACATGCTTTGTAGAGGGGAGGATTCAGAGGAACAGTTATTTCTGAATGGACAGTAATTAATGTGGCAAGTGCTCTCTTAAACCAACTAGAGAATGAAGTAGATCTCTCTAGCATGGTTGTACTCCGAGGAACCCACACACGGCTTTGTTTGCAGCCCTGAGTCCAAGGTCGTGAACACCAAGTACTCACTGTGAACCCAGCCATTACAACAAAAATGAAAGCACACAAAAAAGCAGCTGCTGCTAAGATTATAAAGTTGAGTCTCATAATGGTCATTGCCATTAGAGAGCCAATGGGAATGCTCCTATCTGATTGGCTCCTTGTACTGTATATGGCGCATGCAACCTTAAACAGCAAGCTGAAGGATATGAGGTTGTCCCAGGTTTGATGCTTGATAGGGGTGCTCCGATCACGATCGGCCGATCGTTAATGCGCATCTCGTTAATGCGCATCCTGATGGAATTAACCGCTGATTAGAAAACCGGCTTTACTGACAAGATGCGCATTAACGATCGGCCGATCGTGATCGGAGCACCTCTAATGCTTGACTATATTTGCAGAAAGAATATTCCAGTTCAGTTTGTTCTACTCTTCAGTATATATAACTGTTCACATCAAAGGAAGCGCACGGGGTCGGCTGATGAAACCGCTGTGTCAGAGGAGATGTGAAGCCATCTTGTTCCATTGTGTTTACTTTGGAGGTGCGTTTCTGTCCTCTCGTCAGTCTCGTTGCTTCAACCTCACATTTTGAATGACAGCTGAGCAAAGCCAGTTCAAACACAGTTTTAGTACTGATGGAGATGTCAAGCGGCCAGTGTAAACTGACACTCGGACCAGCCCGGGAGAGATGAGGAGTTAGGAAGAACTTATGTGAACGGTGGGTTAGACTATGTTAACAGCCTTCTTTGTCTGATTTATGGAAGAAAGCCATCTAGATCTTCAGAGACTGTGGGTTAGGTTGAGTGGCCGAGGTATCCTGAAATTAAGAAGAATGGCTCTGCTTGTACCTCTGGTGAAGGGGAGAATAATAAAACAATAATGTTTTTTACGGAGGCTCTCAGCATGTACTAAAGTCTGTTGAACAGTCTGCTCCCCCTTTGGATCCCATTAGTCTGTCCGCCCACAAAACAAACCTCAGTCTTGTAAGCCCACATAAAGAAATGTGTAAAGAGGCTTGAGAATTGGCTTTGTAAATGTTTCAGCATGTCTGGCTATTAGGGCTGAAACTGTTCCCATAAAAAATTGGAACTGCATGGTTCACCACCCACGCCTATGTATGCATTTGTGCCACGGTTCATTTCCATGTCCAAGGATGCCTCTGAAAATATACATTTGAAAAATGTGTTGGAATTGTAAGCTGTTCATTTTCAAGAGTCTTTCCCGTGCTTGGCTGTATAGGTCAAGCTGCAAACAGATGTACAAAGACTCAAATTTAAATCTATGTGTAATTGATGCAGTCATGTGCTTTGATAGTAACAGTGACAGCACTTGTCAGACCCACAATACAGAAGCACTGCTCTCAACAAATAATTGCTTTGTTGCAATAACAGCAGAAATATCCTGCAATAAATGAACCAGCCTCTTATAAATGATAATTATTATTGGTTTAAGTTGCTTAACCTAAATGGGAAACACATCAAGCATTAATGAAATATCACTGGAGAAGTTTTGTGGAGCTAGTGTGTGTGTGTGTGTGTGTGTGTGTGTGTCCGTGTGTGTGTGTGTGTGCGGGTGTGTATGTATGTATATATATATATTTTTTCTTTATTTTCAACAAGTTTAAAGTACATACTTTGTCATTATGGGGTTTTATGCTTTGATATTTTTGTAAAGCATTTTAGCATAAGGATTAACATTACATACCTTGTAAAAAAAATGGAAGGGTCTGAATACTTTTTAAATCCATTGTGTATATATAAAATATATAGAGCAACACAGACAATACATTATACATTAAGCTCAATGAATGACCCCCCCCCCACCCCCACCCCCCCCCCCAAAAAAAAACCTACCATTCATTTAAAATGACCACTAAACAGTAATACAAACTAAACTATTAGAAATTTGAACCCCTAGGGGCTATTTATTTTATCTGTATGGTTACCAACGATAATCATATCAGAGTTTATGAACACTGAGATATCATCATTGGTGGATTATGTGGTCAGACAGTGTTTTTGTACTGCTAAACGGCCTCATGTTGGCCTCTATAGTTGGTATGGGATTTTCATCCTTAGCTAGGTGAGGTAATGAGGTAATTTGTCAAAGTTATGGAAAGCAGACCCATCCAATGTGTATTTCTATCCCGCTGAAAGATGCATTTCCCAGACAAATTGCCTCTGAGTGCTGATAGCTGTAATCCCTTGAAACAGACGTATCTCAATGCCGCCAACAGCATTCCATTCTGTGTGCAGTGCAGAAGCCATTAAAAGTTGAAAATGTGCTCATAATGTAAACCTGAAGAGAGACATGTTTAATGTTCACTTCCTTCCCCGCTAAAGACTTTTTCTCAAACATGTTACATAACACGAGCCAGATTGGCCTCTCTCTATCTCTCTGTTCTGTTTAAGATGTCCAGCTTAGAGCAACAAAGCTTGAGACACAAAGAGCTACACAACTCACTTACAGTAAACACTGAGTGATAAAGAGAGGAGAGAAATCAATAGAAGGGAGACACCACAAATCTGTCGATGGAAAGAAGTACTGGAGCCTGGCAGTGGGATTAAATCCGCAAAGTACTGCCTGTTAAAGAGAGGTCATAAACACTCGAGTCACACCCATGTGCCTCATGTTTGTCAGTGCTATATATCCTCAGCTCTGGCCTTTTATTTCTGCTTTGCCCAAATTAGAGGGATTTATTGAACAAAGTTGCACTGATTGGGAAAGCCTGGAAAAGCTACCAGTAGGGACGGAGCTGTCCTCCAGAGAAGACAATATATATAATTTTCATTGAATGTTATTCAGTTCTGTTAATGGTTCCTGCACATGTATTATTGTGCTGATACAGATAAAATATTGTTTCTTACAATTTTGTAGTAGCACCACAACAATGATAAAGAGTTTACAGCACAAAACAGACATCATGACTCTTACAAGCCATTCTTTAGAATCAGGAATATACAGCGCAACAATGTAGTTCGATTCCCACATGAATGATTATTATCAGTAGTTCATTGTAAGGAGTTAAACACATAGAGCACGATCAGTGTTGGCCAATTCCCCATGAATGATTGTTATTAGTTGATTCTTTTTAGTAATTCAATTCACATTTATTGGCACAGTGCTCCTCAACAATTTATATAGTTTCAAAGCAGCTTTATAGAAAGCAAATGTTAATTGAGAGTGATCTGTTATCAGAGGCAAGTGTCCAATTGACACGAAATTTGGTTCTAAGATTTTATATATCATGCAGTTAGTTAACGTCACATTTTAATTTAATTAGAAACTATGAACATATTAAAAGCAATAATTACATGATGTGATCATAGTGATCACACACATACAATGCAATCAGTGTACAAACAAATGACAAATACATCGCAACCGCTATAGACTCTATAGACACTATATACTCTATATACACTATATATATATGAAGAGTTCAGATGCAAAAGCCTCTAAATGCCATCTGAAATTTTAATCTAAAATTAGGATTTTTATCAGGTTCCTATAATTATGCTCCGTTATTTCACTTTAATAGCATGGAAAAGGACTTGCACATTGCTATTAAAATAAAATGACTCAACCTAAGCATAGGAGATTGATAAAAATCCTAATTTTAGATGAAAATTTCAGATGGCATTTAGAGGCTTTTGCATCTGAACACTCCATATATATATATATATATATATATATATATATATATATATATATATATATATATATATATATATATATATATATATATATATATATATATATATATATATAGACACTATAGACCTCACAAGTGATGTTGATGAATTTGTTCTTTTTAGTGAATCAAGCACATACCATGCAAACAGTGTAATCATTTCTACCAAACGAATGATTCTGAGACATTTCTTTTTGTGAATTTTTGTGAAAACAGTTGTGCTGCAACATCTAAGAGACATCTGATATGTCAATACATACTTTTTGTCAGTATCATTTGATAAAGAATTATAATAATAAATGAAAAATCAGTTTTCTTTAAGAAATAGTTAAGACTAAAACTTCTCCTTTTGCAAGAAGTGTTTTAAAAAGGTAAAGTATTATTAATGTTATTTAAACTATTATTTCTCCCGCAAATAATTATTTCTTATACTCAACTTGGTTGTACAAGCCATTTCGACTTATATTCAAATGACATCAAACTAATTAAAAAATCAAGTTGAATTTCCGATGACTTTTTTAAAAGTTGAAATTGCTCAACTTATTTTCATGAGTTCAAGTAAGGCAAAAACATAGGTTGCCATGACTGATCATATCATTTTTACAGTGTAGAGAAATTACCATAGTAGATGCTAGAGGCTTCCCAGGAGGTGCAAAAAAAAAGCAGTGACGCTGTTTCCTATCGACAGCTTCATGTAAAATTGATGTCAAATTATCCAACCAGCCACTCCCTCACTAAGCCCTCCCCTCAACGGCCCCATTCAACCTTCCCTTCTCTTCTGCCCTCATAAAAAATAGGTGACTGCCACATAAGACAGTTGCCAGAAACACTTTGCCACACCTTCCGCTTGTTGTTTTCCCATCTCATTCCACAGAAACACATGAGCTTCGATAAGAAGCCAAGTCCTTGTGTGAACAGCCAGCTTCTCCAGATGGCAGTGAGGGAAGGGGAGGAACAGGAAAAAAACAGAAATAACTTGTATTTGCCCAGGGTAAGAAAAGATCGGGGGCTAGGCTGCTATTATTTCACAGATCAGAACATTTAAATAGGACCTGCCTGTTCAGTCTGTGTGCTTTTCTGAGGAATTTTGGCCCTGCTTTTTGTTATTCCTGCCAGCTTGATCAAGGTCGTCTTTCTTTTTAGTTATTAGTCTGCATGCTCCCTCTGCTGGCTGTTCAGGGGGAAATAAAGGAAGAAAGATGGGGGGCTCAGTAAGCAAATGTATGTGTGAGGGACCTGGGGGCAAGCACGCTGTGCCTGACTGGTAAGGAAAGACCTGAAATGAGGCACTAATGATAGGTGAATCAGCATTTCCAACGGGTTTATGGTGTATTCTCAGTCAGACTCTAATAGAGTCATTAAAATGAGGGGTCAAGTGCTCCCTGTGCTGACTGTTAGTATCAGATAGATTTACGGACTCTCAGAGACACTTTATATGAGGGATGGTGTATGCCACTAACCATTGTTTTCCTATCCTGTTGTGTCCTGTGAAGTAAACTTAATTTATTTTATCGAGAGATAAGTTAGCACTTACTTTATTCTTCGCTAAATTAATTCACTGCTTAACTCTGGCTATCTCACGCTGCCTCTGATAGTCTGTCATTGCAGGCCTGCTCTGTGCAGACATGAGCATCTGGGTGTCTTTTTGAAGTTCCCAGGTGTGAGCTCACAGGCAGCTGCACTTCCTCCCCTGGTGGTATCTGCGAAAACGGAGGAGGATGATGAGTTGAAAGTCCTTCACACTCTTGTCAAGTTGTTTTTACAGCGCTACTTTTCTATAATTCTTTCTCCCCACTCTGCCGTGGCATCCCTCGCACCATGCTGCCTTAAAGAGCAGACAGATGGACTAAACAGCAGGTAGATAAATGCTGATAGTGCCTTGACGAGACCTCAGACAAAACAAGGGGTCTTGTGAAAGAGAGCGCTTTAAATGAGGCAAAGCAGCTGCTTCCTAGGGGCTGCAAGAATTGGTTTGTTTCATCCTTTTTGCCGCCTCCACATCCACTCTGTAATTTGCCAGTCAGCCCCAGTTTAATAGCATTTAAGAACTGCTTATATGGCAGTGTGTTGCACTTGAGTGATGCTAACAACACCAAACCTTGTCTGTTGCAAAAAATAAAGGGCAATTGCATAGCAAAGTAGCATTTTATTCAAATGAAACTCTTTTAGATTAATTAAAAAATCTGCAGTTCTGTGGTGCAGGTAATTAAAGATAGATTAATGATCAAGCTAATGCAGTCGTCTGCCCAGTTCAGCACCTTGGAGAGCACCACCCTCTTAGCTCAAATGTAGGGCAGTGATTTTCAGCACCATAGACAGCGGTCATCAGATTTTGCTGGAAAGCCAATATAGTCGGTGTGCTGTACTAACTGACACGCTCAGACGAACTGTTCCTCCGTGTACCTGGCTCTCACCTCTCAGGGGTAGTTTGTCTGTTCTTCTCACAGTTCCTTGGCAGAAGTCCTTTGCCTCTCAGCTCTCTAGGCTAAGAGTGATTGAAGAAACCTCCCAGTGCTATTAGACCACCATGCTCAATTGCCCCATAAGTCTCCACCCTGACCACTTACTCAGTGTAGCATTAGATTATGTGATACATCACAAAAGAAAAAAGTCTACTTTTCCTTTTAGAGTCACGCAGCATGCTCTGGAATGTTCTTGAACTTGTCCTTGACAAAGGGCCCTTGTCTTTTTACAGTAGTCACTGTCATCCAGATGGGGAAAACAAGCTGTAGGCTGTCTTTCTTCTGAAGGAAACTAAGCAAGTAAGCAGCAAGTCTTGTTTGGGATTTTGCCTCTGGCCCTCTAGGGGTGACGAGATGCCCTGGACAGGCTAAACACAAGGTGTGTTGTGATTCAGGAATGGTACTTGCTGGGGTCAGCTCATGACCAGGGTTTATGCTGGAGGAACGTGGATAGCTTTCCAACCTTCTCAGCAGGCCATGGAGTAACATTAAACTGGATTAGGAGCCTCACTAACCCTTTCGTAAAGTTAAAACTTTTACATTGTCTACTAGCCAACCTCGCTATTCTCATTCTGTTGTCATGAGAGCATTTTCTATTCATATATAGACCAAACCCTATATGTTTTGTTAATTAATATTACTCCGTACAAAATTGTGTAGTTATTTATTTAATTGTATGCATGTATATATAATTAATTGTGTGCTGTGATTTATCTGTGCGGTCTGTCAAAATCCTTACTGAGAAGTTATAGCATCAGTGTGAGTCTGTCCCAGATCTTGTTCCCATTCTATTGCTCTCACTTTCTCACCTTGTTTTCATGTCTTCTATTTCGTGTATCCATAAAATAAGGCCAAATAATAAAAAAATAAATACCACTTTTACAGCCGTAAACATGCAGACAGATGTCTTAGGCTGTTGTGTCACGACTCACGACCGTTGTATTGTCAAGTGAAATAATGGTTTTGCTTTTTCAAAGCATGTCTCAAGACCAGTGCGTCCCGTTCTTTTCTTTTACGCTCCATTTCACAGTTTTTAATGCAACAATGTGTCTTTTTTAAAGGCCCTATAAGAAACTTGTCTGAAAACCTAACCTAATTATACAGGGCTTAGAGCCTAATGGATTTTAAAAACTATATAGCTTTGCACATCCCTAGTACTGGTCCTAAATCCAGCCTCTGCTGATGGCTACCGTAAATTCCTCTCTGATGCTTTTACAAGCTTCAAATGTCTCGGTGTCTGATGGAACAGCCCTTGTCTGGCAACACATCCACAAGTGAGTAAAATCATCATGTACAACGCATTATGTGACACTTGGCAGATGCTACACTCCTTTTAGAGGTGAGTTACAGAAGCAAGCATTTGCCAAATTCAAGGATATTCTTCTCATTGCTCAGGTAAAGATTTGTTGCCGGCTATATGCACATACCTTTCAGATGTAATCACTTTAATTAGCTAAATATGGCTAATGAAGCAGGCCATTGGCTGGCAATAGGCTAATGTGTCAGCATTTGTTTTCTGTGGAGCGATACATTTTACCCCCCCAGGTAAACTGACAAGCGCACCGTAATACAGGGCTAGTTCATGTTATCGGGAAATCTGACTGGCTGTCAATTTCCCGGCTAATTTATCCCATCTGTTATTCGTATGCAGCTGCAGGGGGACGGTGAGGAAGAATGGACAAGCAAAATCAATCTGCAAGACCCTATCTGCTACTCATTTTCACAGATATGATGACAGCAAATAGTGTCATCACATTTCACGGTGTGTAAATCCAGGGAGGGTCTGTTTGGCTGACTTGTAAGTACAAGAGCGACACATCTGTGACAGTGTAATGAACACTATTATTTTAGAGTGTGAAATGTAAAGCCCTTGAACAGATCAGATTAACACAAAAAGTTTTCACATGAGGTCAATCAAGAGTGCCGTTTTCTGTGCACATTTGGTACATAACCATGTTTTAGATCATTATTTTCAATAGTGGCCTTAAGTATTAATTAAGTTGATGGTTTTCTGTCACCATCTCAATTCCTCTTAGTATTGTCCTATTTTTTGCCTCTTGGGTGGGATTTGTCCTAAATTCTTCACACAACGTTTGGTCTAAAAATGTATTCGTTCTTTCATGTGACCATATTTACTTGCTACACATGGATCAGCGCAGCTTTTTCCTTTTAAAAACTCATTTCAAAGTTACTCGGGCCTTCATTAGTCCCTCAATGTCCTTATCTTATGCCTTCATACACTACAGCAAATGCTGCCCTTGAGAACCTTCACAAGATCTACTTCAGGCTATTTTTCTCCTTTTCTCTGTTCTGGCGACAGAAAGAACTCTCTTTTTTCTCTCTCTCTCTCTCTATGTGCAACCACAGCAAAAGAAGATCCCACCAGGGAATAACAAGCAGAATTAAAATCTAAGGCAGGAGGAGGGGGGGGGGGGTGGTCAAGGGTAAAAATCTCCCACAATCCCTTTCCTCTGCTCGGTACTTAAACATAATTTTAACATGATCATTTATCAGATCCTAGGAGGGAGTTTCTCAGATGTTACAGCAGTTTTGTTTTGTTTCCGAATGATGTCGCAGCTTAGAAAGATCCAGAGGATACATGTCGAACAGAAGGTGACCTTTGCCCCAGTATGTTGTTTTTAAAGCATTCAGCCCGCAGCCACATGCTTACTCACTCCCCCTGGGGGTTACCCATCTTTGTTCACATCCTGAATGGAGCTCATAATAAATATGTTTCAAGGAACGCGCACACTTTACCATTTGCATAGACATCAAAATGACAGATTAGTGTCAAATCCACCTGCAAATGTCAGCAAAAGTTCAGCAAAATAGCAAAAGATGTGATGAAAGCCGACGTCTCGGCTACTTCACAGCCGTCTGCGTTTGGCATGATCACTGCTGATTCGGTTTCCTCCATTTTTGAACTTTAAGGCAAACAAAGATGTCAAATGAATCCAAACAGGTGTTGGAAATCCCAACATTTCACAGACAATTATTTTTGTCAATGGCTTACTTAGTGATCTCCTTTGTGGGCCCTTTCAAAATGGAGAGAATTTCATTTCACAGCCATCAAGTAGAACAGTGGCTTTATTCCCAGTTGACATTGTTACTTTTTTTTTTTTTTTTTTTTTTTTTTTTTTTTTTTTTTTTGATGATGATGATGATTTCTCGCTTTGAGTTGTTTGTGTGTTATTAGGAGTTGCTGTGTTTGTTGTTCATGTTACGGCGCTTTGGGAATGACCCTAATGTGGAGGGAGAGGCAAAGAGACCTGTATAATAGCTGTGTCAGAATGTTTCATAAACAGCTTAGTTGCGAGATGATGCTTTTAAATATAGATGCAACATAATGAAGAAAGAAAGGAAAAATATAACTCTGGGTGAAAAGATATTGTGAGAGAATAGGATCTGGCGTACTGCATATATTTGTTTTGTGTTTATATTGCATTTTAACTTTTTTCGACCTCTCCCACAAGCGGTTTTCTTTGGAAAGCTTGGCACTGCATTTTTTTATTTATTTTTTCATGGCGGAGAAGTAAATATGTAAATACTTTTTACTTCCTCAAGTTTTTGGAGTGTTAAAATTGACTGCGTCTAAATTTTGCAACACATAAGCTGCATCAGTTACATACTTAAAGCGATATGAGAAGTAGGTCACTAACATTTTTTTTTTTTACCTTGCAAAGACTTGAGCGAATGCCAAATGCATGTCACAAACTACAGTTCAGTATCAAGTGAACTCTGTGTGCTTAGTGTTTTATAATGTTTTCTTCCTTAAAGGAATAGTTCATCCAAAAATGAAAATTTGTCGAAAACATACTAACCCTCGGCACATTCTAGATGTAGATGAGTTTGTTTATTAATGAGAACAGATTTGGAGAAATGCAGCATTACACAATTGCTCACCAATGGTTCCTCTTGCACCTACATTTCAGCTAACTCTCATTAGAGTGTTAGTAGACCCTGCTTAATATCGGCAAACTGTTTATTGTGATGGTGTACCAACAGACATAATGCTGACTATTAAGTAACTTTGCCAGTAAGTCAACTTACTCTAACCCTTCCAGACTACGGCACCCATTCACTGCAAAGGATCCATCTGTGAATCTAGTGATTAAATGTATGTAGAAACTACTATTGCTATTTGTTTTTAAAACATAGTTTTACATTTGTTATTTTAGTTATTTATTTTGTGAACTGCATTAGACTTCACAGTAAATTAATAATATAAGCATGATATTTTCACATCAAGTGTAGCAAAAAAAAAAAAAAAAAAAATGTTGTTGAGCCAGCAAAAATGTTGGCACCCACAGTAAAAATCTGCCACTATTATTCTAACAAGGCCAGCAGAAAAAAAGGTCTTTATTGTTGAGCCCTGAGCCCTACTTGATTTGAAGATTCTCTTTTAATGAGTTCATCCTGTCCTCAGAAGGCCTGCTGGTGTATTTCAGCTCTGTATGTGCCTGCCAACACCTCCAAATGTAGTCACACAGATCTGAATTAACTGTCTCCGCTCTCTTTTGACATTGCACACACCATTGCCAGTGTCATGGTGTGTCATTAAGTTTCTTGTGTGATTTTTGCTATAGCTTCTGCTGGCTCTGATTCCTCATCCCTCTCCAGAGTGCCCTTCAGTTCAGTCAACAATGCAGCATGCCTGGCAGCATCATTACCGAGACTGAACAAGGAATCAGAGACTAAATCTACATTAATCCGGATTCATTTGAAAACAGTGTTTTAATTTTAAAACGCTCTCTGTCCACACTAGCGCTTTCAAGCTCATCCAGACTGAAACACCAGAAAACGCTCAAAAAGCTCACTGCAGATGATACACAGGGAACATACATGAGACGGTTTTATGCAGTTTTTCTGAAAGGATTATTTTATTTATGAAAATAACTCTCCATTCACTGACGCATCCAGGTCGCACACACTCACGATATGAGTGAGTGTGTCACTCGTATTTTGAGTAAATATTAATGGTTAACATTAATGTATTAACCAACATGAATAAACAATACATTACACAATTTATTAATCTTTGTTAATGTTAATAAAAATAGTCGTTCATTGTTCATGTTAGTTCACAGTTCATTAATGTTTACAAACACTACTTTTAATGATTTTAATAATGCATACGTAAATGCTGAAATTAACATTAACTAAGATTAATAAATGCTGTGGAAATATTGTTCATTATTATTTGTTATTTATATATATGTTAACTAATGTAATGAACTAATTAACCTTATTAAAGATTGGCCGCAGATGAGGCATTAAGTGCATGGCACTGCGAGCAACTTAACTTTTTACAGTTTAATGTAGCAATGTGGTCGCTCAGTTTTTCAAGATCAGTTTTAATTGTGTAACTATTAATAGATTTGAAAAAAATAAATAGTATTACTACGCACAGGCCGTATTGATTGCAAATACAAAAACAAGATGAGTAAAGAAAAAGCGTTACTTATTAAAATAATCACCCTTTACTTATATGAACAAAGAAAACTGCTGTTATCAGGTTAATATAACGTTTCTTATTCTATGACTAGTAAATTAATGGCAACTTACTCTGATGAACCCGGCTCTCCTCAGAGTAGCTGTGAGTGTTGCGTCTTCTTTGTGTGTGCCAGGTGTCAGCGTTAATGCACAATACTGCCACCTGGGAGCTCAACCAGGTACTGGCGCTGGAGTATTTAAATGTGGTGTTATCATAAGAGAACTGTTCATTTTAAATATCGCGGTTATCGCTAATACCGGTATAATGTCACACTCTAAATTAACACGATATCAATAATCGTTGCTTTGAATATCACGGTTATCATCAATACTGGTATTACCCCTAATCACAAGTCAATTTCATTTCATTTTTGCAGCACTGTGATATGAAGAGTGTACAAAGTAACACATCTATAGCAATAGTGTGAAAGTGCATAGCACAAAACGTACACAATACCAGTATAAACACGGATATCTATTGGTATAATATGCGTCACATTACTAAACTTGCGTCATCATTTTCAAAAGCCTCAATTTTCACAGTCCACACTACAACAAATTTATCTACTTTGGAGAGCGTTTTCAAAAAGCTCAGTTTTCCTTGATTAAAAACGCCCTCTCAGTGTGGATGGGAGGCCAAAACGGAGAGAATAAGATGCATTTTCAAATGAAAACATATTAGTGGGGACAAGGCCAAAAACAACCATTGCACTCTCCTGCTCCCTTCACTGAGTTAATGCAAATCGAACACATAATATACAATCAACCTATCTGTAAACTGCTATCAGGAAATTATGTCTGTTATTTCAGAACATTTAATTTAGCAAATTTGTTACATTCTCATCAGTTTGTTGTTATAGTAACAAAGAAATGTGGAATTATATGAACACTAGTCATTCCTTTCATAGTAAAGAGAAGAGAAGAGCATAATAATTATCCGTCCTGAAACTAGAGATGAAATAAGATTTTTTTTTCTGTTAATTGACAATCTGCTTGGCCCTTAATGACATATCCTCAAATATCCATTTTTCAGGGTTTATTGAAGGCTTTTTAATATAACAGAATAAAATATGGCTGGATAAGTAGAGGAAAAGAGGCTTTGAAATCGCCAGATAGCTAATTAGACGTCTACGGCTTTAAGCAGGGTTGCTCTATGCCAATGCACATGTCTCTGAGACATAAGACTGCACAGGATTGTGGTGTGCCATCGTGGACTGCTTAGTCCCATCTCATGAATATGCTAATTTGTTCGGAGGCCACCCCTCCGAGTTCCAATACCTCTCTTTACATTTAAATTTCACGGCCTGTCAATGTCATCCACACTGACTAGTTTGACCTGTGCTGACGAAATGTCAAAACCCAAACATGTGGGATCTCCTGGCTGGGAGTTCAGAGCTGTGGCAAATCTCTGTGTGTGTTTTATTACCACAGGGATTCAATATGGCTTTTCTGTGGATTTACAGTACATGTGATGGTCAGTGTCACACTGCAACCTGTTTGTGATGACATGACATTCTGGCTTATCTACTCTTTATTTGTACAGAAGCAAATTCCATTACTGATTATGATACCTTGCATACAGGTTGTATTTTCTTTTTCTTTTCTTTTTTTCTTGGGTAATGTGTTGCAGCTTTGTGTGGTTGGGACGAGTTTATTGAAGCAAAACTCATAGATAATGGTTTGTTTATAGGGAGAATCGGACCTTAAAATAAAGTGTAAAGTAATGTGAATTTCATAGTGAAAATGGCTATTAAGAATATATTTGTTATTTTCTAATTCTCCTGTAGCCACATGACAACTTTATTGAAGGAAAATGCTGAAATTTAAGTCATTATTCACTAATAAAATGTTAATTCAAGAAATGCTACAACTGGTTTGTTTGAGTTATTGAGTTGAACTCCTCTTATAATTGTTTATTCTTATTTGTGAAATGGACCAACCAGTTCATAAATGAATTAAAAGTATTATTATTAATTATTATTAGTAAATGCGTCGCCCCTTTATATTAATTTAATTACTTAAATAGACTATAGCCTACAGCATAATAAGCGTTATGACCTCATACATAAAGCTTGCCACAAAGAACCGGTTAAAGTAATGATTATGAATGTGTTTAAATTAGCAAGGAGACATTTAATTGTTTAGTAATAAACAGGTGTTTTCTATGTCGCTGCTAAGATGAAGTTGACGATGTGGACTCGCCATGAACGCCAGAGAGAAATACACATTTCATATGGAATACATAATCAGATTACATAATCAGAGAGTAGACTATTTATTTTGATTTGAATATTTTCATTTAAAAGTAGACATTTCAAGTTTTCTTGTAAAATATTGCCCACCGAAAAGATTAAGACAGTACCTGACCCAAAATATCAACCAAGGTTTCTACAGCTTTTTTCTTAGCTATTTCAGAATCTGCAAAAATGACTGGGGCTAACTTGTTACTGCAGTCGGTAGAGCGATATGTGCGTGATGTATGGCATGATAAATGCACGTCACTTCTGCTGCCGAAACTTTGTCAGCCTGTGGGTCATTTGGTTTATTGAAAAACGATTGCACTGATTTGCATGTTTCTTGATGATGTGTTTTTTTCTATGGTATTCACATGCCCCAATGCCGCTTCATGTCTTATTCTCCACCATGTCCCACAGAAAAACTGCTCTCTCTGCTTCGCCATCTACAGGTCTTAACCAAGAGTATGTTGTCCATCCACTTTTAAAAGTGCATCTTCTCTTTTTCGTGGCCACGGCTGCTTAACCTTGACCGAACAGCGAGCGCGCTTTCCAATTTGAGATTGTTGACAAATGTTGAGGAGGGGTCCATGCACCAGTCAACAGTTTGATTGCTGTACGACTCAGCCTATCGACTAACGCTTTTATTTCTCTCCTCTGAACTATTGGACATAAGTTAACACTACACCTATGGATGTATCTGTGCATTTATTAGGCAGGATCGAATGGAAAAGTGGGACAGATGCTCAATTTGCGTGAGGCGGGACAAAGGGTAAAATGTCTGTACAGTACAAAGTAAAGTGGGACAGGTGGTCACTCTATAATTGCGCCAGTTATTCAGCCAATAAAGTGTAGAGCTATGTATTTCAAAATTGTGTCTAGTACTATATAAATTACAAAGGTTTAATTGGCATCTTTATTTCAAACAACCTGACCGACCATGACCCAAATATCATTAAAAATATTTTTGGATGACTCGTGACCGCGGGTGACCACAGGCACCCGCTCATTTTGGATCATATCGCTTATCACTGACTAGTACAATAAATAGACGCATGAAGATTCTTCAAAATGTATAATTTTGTGTTCGCCTGAAAATGTTTGGAATAACACGAGTTAATGCCAAGAATTTAGCATTTTTATTCTTATTTTTTCAGTGCAAATAGCCATATCAGAGCCCTTTATGTAAAATCAGTTTACATTATTTATTTTCTGATGCACACAGATTACTCTCATGCCAAAACATCTTCCAGTTCCTCTCCACTCTGTCTTTTCCTTTCTCATTCTGCTCTCACCAGACCGCTTGGTAAGACAACCTTGTTTTCTGAAACGATAGACCTCCAGGGCTGCAATTCTGAATTAAGTTTTTTTTTTTTTTTTTTTTTTTTTTTTTTTATTGATGATGTTTTCATTTCCTGTTTCATTCCTCCACATTTCCATGTGGTAAAACTCCAGGGTGAACCCGACAATAATAGAAGATGTGCTGTAATGTAATGTGTTTTTGCAATCAACACAATGATGATCACTCCTCCTGTCCAGCTGGAAATCTCTACTTCATCGAAAATCAATCACAAGGACACACGGGGCCAAGCATACTACTGATGAGGGTCGAACACCCCTCGTAAACTGTAGCCCAGGTAGTGCACAGACATTACGGCAACACAGGGATGTTATGGAACCCCAGTATGGCAGATTGCGGAGTATTTTCCTCCTTTGAGAGATTTTATGTTCATAAAATTATAATTTTTGCCTCTGATGTTATGCCTTACTTCATGAGAGGAGAATTATGTAGAAGCACGCAGAAATTCAAGGTGAAGAAAACAATTCTTTGGGTACAGGTAACATTAATGTTTTTTCACTTCACGTTGTTATCAACATCACAACCGTTCTCTCTGCGTGTGTGTGTGTGTGTGCACGTGTGTTTAATATTGTTAATTTTAAAACTTGTGCCTTCCAACCTAACTCACAGGGCCAGATACTTAGCTCACATCCGGAAATTGGAAAATGAATTATAAAACTGAAAACAGAATGTTTCTTGCCTTCAAACATTTCCCCATAAAAACAGGAATGAAAGATTTACATTGGCACCTTAAAATGAAAACACCAAATTAGCATACTGTACTTTGTTTTGTGGAAATATCCCCAATGCTTATGCAATATCAAAATGCACTGGTAATGCTTAATCATTAATGCACCCATGTTTCTGACCGCACAGAAACTGCTTTTCTTCTCCTTTGATAATCTTCTGTAGGAAAATAACCAAGAATTGAATAATTTTCTGTCTCCTCATTAAGATGCTCATGTTCTATAAAGCACATTTAGACAAGAAAAAAAATCAGTTACTGTTTTAATTTTATTTTTGTTGTGGCAAGGTAAGAAATTATTTTATAGTAATGTTTACCAAGTGTTTCAGACTTGATCCAATGAAACCGTGATCATGACTAAAAATATCCACAGCTCAGAGCACAATGTGGGAGTAAGTTATCGAGCTTTAAAATCACATGCATGCAGTCTGGCTAATTATTGGCAGTGACTCTTGTTTCAGTTTTTACGACAGTTCCAAGCTGTGAAGTCTCTGATAATGTCCTCTGGTCTCATTTTCTACTGCTGAACAGAATAACTGTTAATTCTTCAGTTCCAGTGGTTAGGTCTTAGTGCACTGTAGGGGGTGGCAGACTGCTAACATAAATGCTCATCTATTCACCAAAATTACTTTTGTCATCTTGATCTCGTATTAGCGCTGAAAATGCAAGAGTTCATTTGGAACATGAAAAAGTTGAATGATTATACTGATGATGCGTTCTGACATGTCACCTGAATAACTTACACACGTTACACATCATATCTATTTATACTCGTACTTCATACTTGTATATATTTATTTATTGTACCTTTTTAGATAGATTCATTAAGATAATTATATGCACTGTGTAATAGTCAAATAAATTAATAAATTAAAACAAATAGATTGATTCAAAAATAAATAATCTGTGAAAGCCATTGTTAGAAACTATTATTTAAAGACCCACCAAATATTGACTGATAGATAACAACTGTTAATTAAGTAAAAAAAAAAACAATTTTTTAATATTAAATTATTCTTCAGAGAGATAGTGTTGATTTTCTGGACAATCAACCTACATCCTTTTTTGACCATATTGCAGACAAACATCCCTCCTCCAACAAAAGATCTCAGGAGCATTTGGTCTCTATAATAGGGGTTTAAGCAGTGTCAGACACAGAGGCGCAGTATATGCAGTTTGTGACAGCTCTGAGTCTCTGGAGAATGCCATGTGGAAGGCACTGTGGTTGTGTGCATCTGGGCTAGATTGGGGGCTGACAGAAACAGCTGGCTTGTGCTCATGAAACCTCCACGACTGGGAGCCAAAGCTGCCTATACATTTAATATGGCTTTTTGCCAGCATTCCAATCTGCCTCCAAAGTATCACCGCCACTCAGATGTTCAGTACGGTGTGCTCTGAGACATATGTACAGTTTGATATTGCAGGCTGATCACATACATTCTATTGATTGCCGTCTGCCATCGCATAAGGCCAGCTACTGTATGGTGTGTTACTGTAGCTCTTCATTCAACAAAGTGGAAAAGGAGGCACGATGCAAAGAAGGCTGTTCCTTGACATTCCCAACCTCTTTTAAAAACCCTGCTCTCCCACAGAGCCAGACACCCTGTTGTCATGCCGGGGAGCGAGTTCAGTCAGGCATTTCAAAGGTTCAGTCTACCCTTGGCATTTGAGATTGAATAAACTATAGCTTATCCATCTAAAACAGCAGGTCGCTATCTCCCAGGAGTGCGACACAGAGTGCTAGAAGAGAAGCAGATAGTTAATCTTTCACCTTCTCTGGAAAAGAATGGAGGCCCATAACCCAATGTACCTACATGATATGTGGTCCGTCCCCCTTTGCGCCATATGTCGTCCACGAGTGTGAGGGTGGAAGAAACATTGCCAAGCAGCATCATCTCAAAGAAAGGCGAGAAGATTTCCCAGAGGGCAGCTTGGATGACATCCCGTGACCCACTTCTGACTTTTTTTTTTCTTTAGGTAACAAAAGTGTGATGTATGCAAGTAATTCTCAGGGTCCTGAACTCAACAACCTGCTCCAGTGTGCAGTTTAATGAGTTTTTTTCACAATTGTCGGCTGTGGCTGAACGTGTCTTAACTTGTTTAGTGCCGTTATGGTCGATACATATGGCAGGGGATTGGTTTACGGATGGGGGCTGTGGGCGGATTGATTCTTGATCTTGACTAATTCACAAGACTGTTTTATCAGTTCAAACACCCATAACCCCATGTGCACTCCCACCCAAAAGGACTGCATTGATGTTTTATTTCACAAAGAATTAAACTAGAGCTCAAAGTCTATTCTGCAGGCAGTGGAAGGTATGACAAGAAGGTTTTTGCTAAAATAGGCCAATTTAGAGTGTTATTACACTGCTTGTGAGGCGAGTTTCATATTGATATTCCTCTTTTATTACAGTGCTTGCAAGACAGTGCTCTATTGATATTTCTCAAACATTATGATTTGAGATTTGTTCTGAAGTATTCATTTTCTACAATTAATTTGGCTCTGTTCAAGCTTTGTTTTGTCGATCATTTCAGTCTTGGGTTTTATTTCTTACTAGAATATCGATATGCACTTATAATGATGGACAGCATCACAATAGTGCACTTGCATGAATTACAGTATAGTGACGCACAAAATAATTCACAGAAAGCATACATAACTGCTGTGCTGTTATCTAGTTGTAATTTTTGTAAGCTTTATATTTTTTGAAGAAATGTAAGTTTGAAAATAACCCATTCAACTGTTACTGTATTTGCGTACCCTTATAAAAAGTACACTTTATCATACTTGAAAAAAAAGAGTACTTATTATGAGAAATTATATACTTAAAAAAAAAACTACTCACTGAATGTTATTGTTTTCATACACTGAATTAAAATGAATTTTTTTTGTAGTTTATATTTATAGTACATTTTGGAGTGTATTTTTGACCCACTGAAGTACATCTTTACATGTAATTTTATAATTACTATTTTATTATTCTTTGAAATATAGTTAAAATGCAACAGTACTGCTTTATAGTAAAGTAATAATAGATACTTAATATAATTTTAATTTGGAACTGATGTAATGTATTTAAATATTAGTTTATATATTTTGAATGACAAATGATAACTAAAATAAAACTATACTTCCAAGTTTGAACTTCAGTGCAAGTGCACATTCAATGCAATTAAGTATGCTTTTTTTTTTTTTTTTTTTTTTTTTTTATACAATGGTATTGAAATTCATTTGGTTTTTCTATTATTATATTGAAATGTGACTAAAACTAAAGTCATCTTCACTGTGACATGGCATCTTTTGTGCAGCTGATTCTGGTTACGAGACGCATAAAAAACAATGTTTGTTATTGTTGATGTCTCAACTGGCGACTGCAGGCAACATACACTTTAACTTGTGTGATGTACTGGAAAGGAAAAATATTTGTGTATAATGAGACAACGTAGTATTTTCATCACAAAGTTACTGTTTGGTTTTCAGAGAACTTGAAATAGCAGGCGATTCATATGGACATTTTTGTCCTTTTTTTGGTACCCATTTTCACTAAACTGTCATTGTGAGAGGGGAAAAGCAAGATTCTTGAAGTAAAACATGTGTGTATTGCTAAGGAAATTACTTAGCTGTTGGCTAAAAATAAACCTGTCATCAAAGAGCTCTTATGTGTTCTCGGCAGTTGCTTTATGGCTGCGGCAGCACATTGCAGGATTATTGATCAAGATGAGATTCATTGTCAGTGTGAGCCATGTAACATTCATCAGTCCAAAGCCCAAATTCCAATTCATATGTCACATGAACATCTATTGACCCAGATTACCCCTGAGCACCGCTCCAACATGATTACACCCATAATTCCCCACTATTGATCATCCATCGATCTCAGGTAATGCTACCATTAGCCTCTTTCAATTAGACATTTAGTGATTAATTTCAATAATGAAAGCAGCAGACAGTGCATTGATGTAAAGCATATTGACTGTTCTTGCTCTCTCAGGACAGTGAGTCTCAGTGTCCTCCCATTATATTACATTTATTCATTCCAGCTTCTGCTTTATATTATTCACATCACCTGGGTTTGGAAAATTATAAGTGCTGCACATTCTACCCATTAAAAGATGCTTTATCTCCGAGAGATAATGTAGAGGCTTGTGAGTCACACACTCACAACAAAGAGAGAGACCCCGAGTTCACTCTCTTATCACGCAGGTGCTCCTAACGCAGCTAGCAGTACGGCACTCTGGGTAAAAGAACAGTCTCTAAAGCCCATCGAAGAATCAGATAATGACTCGCAAGCAGTTGTGGTATGCGTTGTTTGCTTCATTATTCATTAGGCCTGAACTCGTGAACCTTTTTGAGTTTATTAAATGTGAACAACCTAGCTGGAAGTTATCTAATATTGATATTGTTTCATAAAGAAGTAAGAATGCAACATATAAAACTTCATCCAATCAGACTAGCAGTTTTGTGGTTTTATAAGTCGCATCAGTCCAAAAATACGTCATGACGAGGAAAAAACATATTTAAGTCGCACCGGACTATAAGTCGCATTTATTTAGAGCCAAGAACTAAGAGAAAACATTACCGTCTATATATAGCGCGGCTGTAGACGGTAATGTTTTCTCTTGGTTAATTTCTCTCGGTTCATGTTAAATTAATTTTGATAAATAAGTCGCACCTGACTATAAGTCGCAGGACCAGCCAAACTATGAAAAAAAAAGTGCGACTTATAGTCCGGAAAATACGGTATTTTCACTATTTTCTAACTGTGACGTCAGCTAAGATATTGGCTTTGCAAAGGAAAAAAACCTTTGGATGGATCACAGACTCCCTGTTTTAATAGGAAATACATCAATACAGGGAAGGAAGGCATGACTGCTAAACTTTTTTGTTGAGTTACCAGCCTTTTTTTTACTTAAAAATGAATATTTATGTATATTTTAATTCATCCCATTAGATGTATCATCTGGCAGTTTAAACATGTGGTTCGATTGTTTTTGCAAGCTTGGAAAATATAGGAAATGTTGTGGCTCAAAGAGCAGTGTTTTTTTTGTGTGTGTTTCTCTGTAGAATTCCCTCCAGATCCGCTCCTCTCTCCCACTCAAAACAGCCCCCGATACATAGTGCTGCCTCAAAAAAAACCCTCGGGCCAAGATTGGCAGTTCCTTGAAGAATGAACTCATCTGAACAGCAAGACAAATAAATAAATCAAATGTTAAAAAATGCAGACAAAGTCTAGGGTGCTGCAGAAACCGTCTTCACAGTTTCTAATTTCACAGTGACAAATGTGTTGTATGCAGAATACAAATCCTAGTGATTTTCAGATTTTTTTTTTTTATTATTATTGAATCTATTCCAAACATCTGTTCTTTGTGATTCAGAGTGCAGTAAGAGTTTTGACGGAGTCTTTTTCTAAGAAACATGGCTGTGAAAAAACACACTTTAAATCTAACCACACCTGTCCACCCCTCAAACTGTGTGTATTTTTGGGAAATGGCAGCTGTTCAACCTCTATATGAAAGCGCAGTCAGCGATTGTGCCACTTAGCATTGGTTATTTACCCATTGACGTCCCCTGAAGTGTTACCTGTACGTTGTTTATTCATGCGATGACAGCAAACTCACAAGGGAAAGCAGAGCACCGGTTTACCAGAACAGCAAAAGCTTCAGGCTACATCCTTATCCCATCCCTTGCTCCCCTCCCAGCCGCACACAATAACTTATAACTGTAAACGTCCTGGTGAAAATTTGTTCCTGCCGTCCCGGCTCACCATGATATGTAGCAAGACATCGGTTTTACAGCTCACCTCTGCTCCTGCATCTTAATGAGGCGGCTTCACTGATCCGGGCCAAGATTCTAGTGTCGACTCGTCTGAAGTGCTCCTCTGCTCTTTAATTGAATCTTCCGCCCCTTCTCCTCCCCCTCTGGCTCTCTTCGGCTGTCAGCGAGCCAAGGGTGTGTTTAAGTGTTAATTTGTCAACGGCGGTGGGGTGGCGTCCAGTTGGCTGTGTTGGCATTGGTGCGACGGGCACACAGCAGGAACAGATGGAGTTCAGATGTGGCTTCTTAAACATGTGCATAAATACTGCCATTGTGGCTGTCTGAGGACAACTCTTGAAGTTGCATTTGCCTAATGTGGATTTTGTGTACTAATTTACACTAGCGTTTGCATTAATATTTTTAAACAGTTTACTACATGTATCTAATACAGATTTTATTTAATCGTGTTGTTAAAATAATAAAAGCTGTATGTTTTTATGTGTGTAAGGATAAAAACATTTTAATTCTTGGGTAACCTCATTTTGTAACAAATTCTGAAAGAAAAAGTAGATTTGTCAACAAGTCATAGTTTAAATAGTTTCATAGGAATTTACTGTTTGTATTCAAAAAGTAGTTGTGAAAAGGGCCTACTGAACTTTATTACTTTGCAATTGAATTGTTTATTCAAATTATTCAAATGAATGAATTTAAATATATTTAAAATAAAATGTATTCAATAAATGTATTGCTGCATTTATTTATAAATTTTTTTGATTAAGGGGAGTTTAGGTACACCTTAAAAAAAGTAAGTAAGTAAGAAGTAAGAGATGATTCTCATATAGGGTTCCACAAAAAATGATCAGACCCTAAGACAGTTCACATACTGTAGCACCCATCTACCTCCCTAGATAACAGTACTCAAGCCCGCAGTGATTTTTCCCAGCATAGTTTTTACTTAGCCTATTGTATTCCTTGTAACTGCACTTTTGGGGATGTAACACCAACTTTGAAGGCTTTCATTTCTCTATTTGTGTTTAATATGGATGTCTTGATCTAGTTTGCCATTATAATCTAAACTGATCTAAGAACTTAAGATTTCATCCTCAGGGAGATTCCTTGTGTTATGCCGCAATATATGACTGCCTAATTGCCAAAGCCCGCCTCTGCATCACGCATCCTCCCCATGAACAGAAGTTAACACAATAATACATAATAAATGTACTCCAGGTACATGTATACACAGTGCACAAATGTGCTGTTTATGTGCATGTTCCATGTTTTTCCTCCCTGCTGTTGTATTTCTATGGTAAATCATACTGGCATGATAATGGTAAGGAAACCGAACCTTGAATCTGGGACACCTGGCTTTGAGTCATTTATTGAGTCAGCAGCTTCAGATCAGCCACTAGACCTTCAGAGCCATTATCTCCTCTTCCTTCTCTGAAGGGTCTCATTATTAAACTCTTTGAACCAACTCTGGAACAAAAGAAGCAGTTATTGCAGAGGCAAAAGCAATAGTAGGGAAATTTGTGTACGTGCTTTTACTCATTTTTATAAATGTGGAAAAGCGAACAAAAGCAGCATACTGGAAAACAATTCCTAGTATATAGCTAGTATAGACTTGTAACAATAGATTTAAAAGGACAGCATGACCATTTGCCATTCATGTGTAGCTTGTATTCTGGAAAGTTGAGCTATCCATTGCTTGCTTTGTGTGTGTGTGTATGTATTTAAGTACTAAGGGCCGTACAAGCCATAATTCATTCTGAAACTCTCACGTTCTCCTTTCACATACATACATTTCTACTTTCTCCCACACACTTACATTCTCCTTTCACATAGAGTACATGCATTGCTACACTCTCTCTCACACATACACACACACATACATTCTCCTTTCTCCTTTGGCAATAAAGCTCTTTCTGATTCTGATGAAAATGCAGTATTTGCTCTGCTTGTGCAACTTTTCTCTCCTCTTTGTGCCTGTCTTCAGTGCATCTGTCTTACAGGTAATAAATCATGATGATCATTACGTTTGTGTTACCAAATTGCATCCTGTCAGGAATAACCTGCCCGCGCTGTTTTTAACCTGGTCATTTTTGATTACTTTCCGTTTAAATGCCGGCATTGCCAGGTACTGAAAAACAAACAAAACAATTTAAAAATAAATAAACCGCAATGAGTCCAAATCTTGAGTTATGGAAATAATAAGAAGATATCACTGTCCCTAACTTGCAACCTCCCACTTTATTCACTTCCTAAATAAATAATAATAATAAGTAGACGCTTATAATATGTGTATCACCAACACGACTGAGGCTGAGCCAGTGTCCTCAATCACATTTCGCTCAAAGGACGAGGCCATCTTTTCGGTGCTTTCCAAAGGTTTGAAGTATATTTAAATCCTCCTATTACCCATGGCACAAAAATGGTCTTCTACTACATGTGACAAATAATGTGTGATTTGTAACAATATTTGTATTTATTGAAATTCATTGTAATTACATACAGTAGGATACTATTACATTTAATTACTCATATTATGCATTATTATGCATTGCAAATAAATAAAATGTAAGCATAGTTCTCCTTGCTTTGTCATAAAGTGTCTCTCTCAGTGTGAATGGGACACAGATTTTACTGATATTACCATAATATATACTGAAAAATATTTCAAATAATTTTTGAAACACAAATGTATTTTTCTTCCTGTGGGAAGCATCTCACACAGAAACTACAATAGTTTACTGTGAATTAATGGAAATTAAATCAAATACAATTTATTGTGTAACCAAAATACCAATAATGCCCAGAAAAACGTAAAACGACTTAACGTATGACTTAATTAAAAACAAGACTGGGACTCTTATTTTGAAAATATAAACTGTTGCGTGCTGATCCTTCAGCTGAGAGATAAAATCTGCACTCTTACAAACGTCTAAAACATTATTTAAACGTCATAGAGTAAACACTGTCCTAATTTATGAAGTTTATAAACAATCACTTAGCATAAATGTGCACTATTCATTGAGTGAGAATCCCCTTAAAGCAGTCTGAAGCGCTCGCACAACAGCGCCACCTTGTATGTATGTAGGATAGTTGTATTTAGGATTGACAAGTGGTTGAACTAGGTATTGCGGTCCAAATTCAAAATATTGCAGAGGTTTTTTTTTTTTTTTTTTTTTTCACCTGGTCCATTGACACACGCAGATCGATGACACTAACAGGAACGAGGGCACCTGACAATGGAAAGCATTGAGCCTTACACTGTATTATACTGTTGTTGATCATAAAGTTTTTAGATGGATGTCGAGGCCTTTTAGGTTGGGCAGAAAGTTATATTTCCCGCTCTGACCCCTTTTGTTTGCCAGCTTCCATGACGGACATGAAATATGCTTGTGTTTCCCTCCAGCTGGCAACCAGGTGTGCCGAAATACAATTGGGTAAACTGGCAGTGGGTGGGTTTCACAAACCAAAACAGAGGCCGACATTCCAACCCAGAACGTACATTTTCAAAGGAGGATAACTGACTGTAGCAATGTTTTTCAGATAAACAAATATGTTAACTTGGCATGTTTCTTCTACAAATGAAGGCTACGTTCTTTCTTTAAAAAAAAAAAAAAAAAAAAAAAAAGGTGACTTCATCTATGTTTACACGGATTTCTTGGTAATGATTTCTTGGCTGCAGTAAAGAAAATGTTTGTGGTCACTGTTCAAAGTCATACGAGTTCAGGCACCATAATACATCTAAAAAAAAATTATTAAAACAGCTCGACACCGCTTTAACTTGGCACGAAGTTCTGGAAAAACTGTTCCCAGATCTTTTCCCATCCCTTCTCTCCTCTAGTCTAAAACCATGACCGTGTCGACTGTCACTTTGTTCAAAAATCTATTGCACGAATCAACCAACACAAGTTTCGAAAACAAAAATAGGAAATTGATTTTAAAGGCCTTCTCTCGGAGCACGTCCAGGTTTGTTTTTTTTTTTTTTTTTTTGGGAGCGCGTCACACAGCAACTGCAGCTTGGGACACACACACATAACAGCAAATAATACTTCTGCACAATGTATCTCTTTTTACTACTGAAATGTGAATTCTGTCGGTATTTAGACAGTCTCATGCACACAGATTCAATAGCCTGTACTGTGATGAACACTTTTAATGACTTTAAATGAAGGGATTTTTCTTTATTTGCACGTGCTCCTAAATACATTTTACAGTTCGCACACAGCTATTTTTTAGTCACAAATAAACCTGAAGCGCCCGCACTGTCGAGCTCTGTCTTTGTCTCTGTAACACACGTGTGAATGTCAGCCAGAGATAAAGCGCTAAGGATTGAATTAGGGGTTGAATTAGATTTTTTTTTTCTTATAATGTACATATTGAAGAATAGTATGAAAGTTCATGTCTAACTTTAATAGGGGATATAAATATATATAATATATATATAATAAATAGATAAATTAATAGGGGGAAGATAGTGAATGACACCTCGGGACACTAAACACTTAAAGGGTTGATGGTGTTCGGAAATAATCAGACACTCACCGTATTTGAACTTCAAATTTTAGAAACTTTCAATTGCTTTCTAGTGGGACGGAAACCGGTAAAAGTTCTAATCTGAAAACGGTAACCATATCTGACAGTCGGCATATGAGCAAACTGAAGTTGAACTAATAGAAATCACAAAAAAGAGAACAATCAAGCCAGTAAATGGGAGAGCAGATACGCCTGACTTGAAATGTTAGGGACAATTAAGGAAACTGCTTAATAGGTGGATACATGTGTCTAGTGAATCAGTGCAGATAACAGATCTATTTAAAGCTAATTTTATTGTGATAGCTGGATTTTTTTCTGCTATTTTTTGGAGTGTGCATTGAGGTTTGCATGCTGGTGTAATCCATCACTTAGCAGTGTGTTAACAATTAAAACTAGGAGCATTGGCATTGCTGACCATTTTGAGAAATTGGATCAATTCTAAATTGAACCGAGTCTCAGAGGTCGATTTGCATTTATGTGTAGGGATGCATGGGCAAAAATGGCAAACTCCTTTTAGCTCACTCAGATTTGAAGGAAGGAAGAGATCCCTGAATTAAACTGAGGCAAGACATCGGGAAGACCAAGCAGGAAGCATGTCTGTCTGGACGCGTGTGCTGATGTGTATTACACAGAGGGCATGTTCAGCAGACAGCATGGTAGATATCTTTGTGTCTCATTTCGCTCTCTGGTTCCCTATGTCGTCAGTTAGTAGTGTGAACATAAATTAGAATGATATCAAAGGCCTTGATTCACCAATCACTGGGAATCTGCTAATTGAGTGGTTGTGCATTAAAACGTAGCTGGTGTTTACATTTTCATTTTAGCTGTTAAAAATACAGCCTGTTATGCAATATGTGTTTGTCTGCATTTTTTATTAAGAATAAAGTACATACATGGCTTCCATAATTTTTTTTTAATAAGCTATAACATGCAGAACATGTGTGAATTAACAAACAAAAATAAATAGGAATAAATCTTTTTGTAACAACTCTGATGTAAACTCTGAGAGTTTATTTTTAGTGCATACTGATGATAAACAATATCAAAGACTGAAAAAAGGCTGTCTTCATTTGTACTTGCTCTCATATATATATATATATATATATATATATATATATATATATATATATATATATATATATTTTTTTTTTTTTTTTTTTTTTTTTTTTGATGATGCATTTAAGTGCACTGGAATTAATTTGACAATGGGACAGTCCTAGAAATGGTCAGGTGCACTAAACTAGAGAGTATACTGAGCCACTCTAATTATTTTTTAATTTTTTTTTTGACATTTTTAAACTTGGTTAAAAAGGGTTTGAAAATGTTGTGTCACTAAACATCATACTGTCACTGCTTTGATTAAGAGGTTCTATTAAAATGAGTTTGACAATTTAGACGATGCATTTACTTTTCACTTTTACTCTGGCATGCCTTTCACCTTAATGAAAAAGAAAAAAATAGAATCTTGTCATTTTATGAAATGAAATGCATTATGATCTTTGCCTCATTCTCTTCACGGGGTGCCAGAAATGGTTTTAAAATGTGCTAATTTCTGCTCAAACCACAAGACCTGCTGGGAGTTTACAAAACTCCAGTGCAGGCAGTGACCTTGTGAAGAAGCACCCCAGTTCAATTGCTTGGTAACACAAATTGCTAATCACATGGCAGCAACTCATTGCATTTAGGCATCTAGTTCAAACCGAGCATCAGAATTTGAAGAAATGGGATTTAAATGACTTTGAACCTGGAATGGTTCTTGGTGCCAGACGGGCTGGTCTGAGTATTTCAGAAACTGCTGATCTTCTGGGATTTTCACGTGCAACCATCTCTAGGGTTTACAGAGAATCTCTTGTGAAATGTAAAGGTTCTTCAGATGTTAAAGGTTCTTCATGAAACCATGTAGACAAAAAAGTTTCTACCATGGCATCGTGAAGTACCTTCATTTTAAAGAGTGTATGACAGCATTTCCAGGATGCATTGAGGAGTAACCTAAACTACACTCAGTGGCCAAGTAATGCTTATGGTCCATGATATTGGTACATATCATGAATAACTGATGAATTAAAATTAAATAAATCAAGATGTAAAAGGCCTTTAGTTCCGACTTTAAGTGAACCTTAGCTCCCAGGTCATCTACAAGATGGATTAAAATGCTGATAAAGTCAAGAAAAGATGAGACATAAACACATGACACTATGATGAAATGTTCAAATGTTAAACAATAAAATAAAATAATAATTAAATAAATAAAATAAAATGGGTATATAATATTTTGTGGCACCTAATAAAATAATTAGGCACCCGAGTTTTTTTTCTTTTCTTATAGGAACCAATGGCTCCGTACTCTATTTATTTATTTATTTATTTATTTTTGAGCCCCTTGCCAGTTTCTATGATCTCATCAGTAATAATCAAATGGAAATAATGCTGAGAAAAAAGATACTTCCTCCGATACTTAAAGCACTCCCAAATACTGAAAGTGCTTTTTGTTTATCACTTGTAATCGCCACCCCATTGTTTGACACTGCTTCCACTTATTTTAGTCTTTTACTTTAGATATGCAATATATGACACTCCTGTTTCAGCCGCGCCACAAAGATGCACTGTTTTCTTTCAAATCAATACACGTAGAATAGGGCACATCCGTGTGGCGTGGCTGACACAGTGTGTACTGTACGCAGCCTGCACTATGGAGATGTGGGGAGAGACAGAGAAGACAAATTGTTGAATAAAGTTGTTATTTGTGTTTTCTTGTTGTACAAAAAGTATTATCATCACTTCATAACGTTATGGTTGAACCAGTGATGGCAGATGGTATATTCTGACGATCCTTTTCATACTTTTCTGGACCTTGACAGTGTAATTTACTTGGAAGTTTATGGGACAGTCACAAGCCTCCCGGTTTTCATCCAAAATATCTTCAATTATGTTCCAAAGATGAACAAAGCTTTTATGGGTTTGGAACGACATGGTGTTAAGTGATTAATGACAAAATTTACTTTTAGAGTGGGGTTTTCTTTAAACAATTACATGTTTTAATAACCTATGAATTTTACCGAACAGAGTAAATTCTTTTTTTATTTTTTTAACAACTTCCTTTTAATACTGTAATTTCTACACTACTGCTGAAGCCAGTTTTCTCCTCAGTGAACTATTATGTACAGTGAGGATTACACAACTCTTTTACTGACCAATCAGTACAGTACATTGGAGTGGAATAAGATGGTTTACATTCTTTTCATTCTGATTTGAGCCTTTCAAATCCTTACAGAATCTCATAATGCCAGTCGGAGCATTGACCGAGCATGACAGCCCTTGATGGAGCATGTGCTTCTCTAATTTCTTTATTTCATTGCCATCTCACTGGAGCATTATAATAGCGTTCATGGTATTAATTTCAAAGCATGCAATCATGATTATCTGACCAGAGAGTATTACCAGCATCAAACAAGAATCCTGGAACAGCTCTTTTGTAACAGATCTGTCACTTATAATCAGTTTAATACATTTCATGTGAAAATGTATATGAACACATTTTAGTCCCAGTCCTCGAATTTGATTGGTCGATTTTAAGTTCAGTCTTAAATTTTGTAGTGTTTTAGAAGTTGTTTTCAGAGCAGTGTGATGTGACAGCCATAGAATTGTCAGATCAACAAATTAAAGTGCAGCAGGGCATTTACTAGCATGATTTTGAATTCATTAATATAAATTATGAGGTGAAACAGCTCAGTGCATTTGGGAAAATTAAAATGCAGAGCTGAAACAATACGCAGGCTGATGCTTGTGAGAATCTCAGTGCATGAAGTCAAGAAAGACAGAGAACGTCCTCCATCTGAAAATCTTTATACCCTCTCATAACTTCTGTAGGGATTGGCTATAGGGGATGTGTTGCAGTTTGTTTTTCGTTCTGATTTTTCATATCAGTTGGGAACATTACAAGAAGAAAATAAAAAAACCCATACATATATCTCAAATAAAAAGCCCATGTATATACACAAGATGTTCAGCATGGACTGCACCATCAATAGTAGAAAATGCTCACATTTTTAGTAGAAATAAAACATCTGGCAGAATGGATAAACCGCTTCTGTGAGACTGAGGTCCAGTCACCACTGTTGTCGAACAGTAACAGAACATCTCAGTTTTTCATGTATGCCATACAGGGATTTTCTCCGGTGAGACCGCACAATGAGCCGTTTCCCCTCTTTTTTTAGTTCTTCTCCCTTTGCCATCGGTAGTTCATGAATAGTCATTGAGAAATGACCTCTTCAGGGTTTTTTCAAATGTCTTGCCCTTTTCTCGGACGAGTCCAGCACCCAGAGGTAACTTTGCAGATTGGTGATCTTTGTGCGGATATATCGTCTTTACTCGCTGTTTCTCTCAAGGATGGTCTTTGCTCCTCCCATTCTCACTCTTTCTTCACCCATCCATCCTTTTCCTCTCTCTTATTCACCAATTCTCTCTACCCTACACAAATCATTGATTTTTCAGAGGTTCTATAAAATATTTACAATGTGGGGGCAGGCCTCTTTCCTTGGGAATTGGCGAGGGAAAATCATTTTGAAGGCAAAGTCATTAAAGGAAAAAGACGGACAGACAGAAAGAATGAAAGAAAGAAAGAAAGAAAGAGGGAGAGAGAGAAAGACAAAAAAGAAAAGGCAAGATAAAACCATGGAAGCCTTTCTGGCATCGTGTTTGGAATATCAATGGCTCACTTTGGAACAACTCTTGAATATAAATAAATAAGCAGATACACTGGTAAAGATTGCTTTCCATGGTTCTTGTATCTCCATGCTCTCTTTTTAAAATCTCAGATCAAATCGATTCCAAGCAGATTCTCAATCTCTTCGGCTCTGAGGACACACTTTGTGGCAGGCCCACACCAGCTCCTTTCTTTCCACTTGAGTTTTTACATGTTACAGTATCATTGAGAATGTGAATATAATTTAATTATAGACAACTTTATAATTTAATTATAGAACAACAATTCGATGTAGAGGTGTTTCTTCAACTATAGACAGGCACTGTTAACAAACTCTTAATACACTTTTCATATTTTAATTAGCATCCTGTGGTTAAACTGAAGGGATGGAAATTATATATATATATATATATATATATATATATATATATTAATAACACTCCTTTCCCTTATTGAGTCTAATTTCATAGCTTTAATTCACAAATGATATTTTCACAAAATATTCTGTGAATATTCTGAGTAGACTTTCCCTACTCCGTAATACATAAGTAACTTAGGTGCCTAATTACATAAGTAACCAGAGACATCCCCTTTCAAGGGAACTTAGAACTGTGTCCTCTAGTGGTCACTATGGGGAACTGTATACCAATGCCATCATTCTGAGGGGAGTGTAGGCCAGAAACATGGCAAGCACTAAGTACCAACTCTGTTTTCCATGAGAGTTGCCCCTGGGACGTTACATGGCTGTCCATTACATTATCTCTTACGGCCAAAGGCCTAGGCTACATAACCAAACTTACCTGTTAGGGCCAGACTCCTGGGCCCAGGGTAGAGCTTAAGGCTTGGAATCAAGAATAGATTCCTTTAAATGGATATGACCAAGAGCCTAGCATCATACTAAGTCTTGCCCTTTCACACAGGGGCTACTGCTTTCTCTCGCGTATAGTTGTTGAAGAAACTGTCTCAACAGATCCCCAGTAGCAACACCCTGTTTAAACGGGTTTCCTGAGGATACATAGGTGGAGTGGCGCCCAAGATGAATGGGGATTACCAGCTCAAGAAAGGGCACGAAGCCCTCACAATATAGCATTTTAGAAAAGAACGCAGAGTACTGGCATGCAAGCTTAACACAGTTTGGATTTTAGAAAGTGTGCAAAGACTTCAGGTGCACACTTACAATAAGATGGATTTTAGGATACCATTCTAAGGGTCTCTTGTGGCAATCTGAAAGAGCATCTCATAGATGGAATGGTACATCCCAAAACCAATATTTTTGAGAGTCATCAACCCGATCTATGGTATAATTCTGTAGAGGCCAGCAGTAAATATCTAGCGAACACCCAGTTCTCAGTGATAAGGGGAGGGGCAAACACCCAGTTCTCAATGATAGAGGGGGCTCAACCTACAACATGTTCCAATGCAGGAACGGCTAGCAGTAGGTTACCTAGCTGAGGGAGCATAAACCCATCTCTCAATGAGAGAGAGGGCTTGACCTAAAGCATGATCATTAGAATCAGAAGCATAAACATACTGTGAACTAGACACACTGGTTGAGTGGAGCCCAAGGTACGAAGGTCTAACCAACTTGGAGAAAGGGAACAAAGCTAATATGCATAACCCTTACCATACAGGATTTCAGAAAGTATGCAGAGTCTTGGGTGCCCACTTACCACCACGTGGATTTCAGAAAGTATACAGAGCTTGGCGTGTGTACTTAAAGCTTCCCAAGCATCTGTTCACAGATACCTAGAGGTACTGAACCAAATGGGATAGACAAGCTCAAACAGATGCTCATCACTCTAATCCGGATGAAAGCACTGACGCCTCGTCTGGATCACATCTTTTATCTTGCCTACCTCCATCTGACCCGTGATTCCTCCTACCTCTACCCGTAGGCGGGAGAGGGGCGTGAGACAAGACACTAGCCTTCTGTGCCCGTTTCTGATCCTCAGATCGAGATGTACAGGACCCCTGGGTTTGTACGAACTCAGACCTGGAACTTCGTGGAACGAAGGATTTGAAGGCCGCTGAGCATGTCTTTGCCTCCCTGAACTTCTCAACCATCGCCTCGACAGAGGTATCGAAATATTTGAAAGGTGAGATGTATCCTAAAAGGCTTACATCTTAAGAGGAGATGCCTCCCTCATGGAGAGATAGCAGGGCAGCTTCTCTTCAACAGGTGGCATCTTCTCAATCATTCTCACACATCCCCTCGATGTTGGCATAAATAGTATGCTGGAATCTGTGGATGCAGGATGAGAATGGATTGTATTTTTTATTTTAAAATAATTCCAGCCGGAGTTCAGCATAATGTGGTTATCTGAGAAGAACATGATATAAACCATCTGTCAAAAACCTGCAGACAGACCCACACTATACATTTCCAATATAAACCAAAGGAAATTACTGATCAGAGCCTTTCCTGTAAGATCCTTTCTATGTTCTCACCACGACGCAATGCGCAACATGCATTCAGTTCCTGCGGGAGCTAAACACGGTCCACCCAACCACTAGATTACCACAGAAATCAAGCGCAAGCGAAACTGCTGCTGCAAATGCATAGCTATTCTCGTGAGATGCGAACGCACTCATGCAAATGTTGTCTACAAACTCAGGTAAATTATGAAATACTCACATCTCCCTCAGTAGTCCCACAAATGCATCACAATGAGTGCAGCAGAGTGCATCCAACTCCCTCAAGAGCTTAACATGCTTGCTCTTCACTACACACACCCACAGCATGTAAGAATCATGCACTCCTAAACACTGTACACTTCAAATAAAATTGTCAGTGAAGATGAAGAAGAGGATGACGTGTCCTTTCGGCGAATAGGTATACTATAGTCACACCGGCCAACGTATTGTTGGTGTTTTTCAATGTATGCTTCTGACATGGGTCACAACGAGGCATTCCCCATAGCAACCCCTAGAGGACACAGTGTCATGGTTACATAAGTACCATGGTTACATAAGTAACCTGAGACGTTTTTGCATATTTTCAACCACAACCAACAGATCTGAACCTAATACACGCAGTTTGAAGTTCCCTTGAAACGATTTTCACACATGCTCTTTTATGGATTATCATAGTTTTAAACACAGGGATAAATCATATCTGTTCATAAATTGATTTTTTTTTTTTTATTACCCAAATTCGAGACTGGACCTTCATTAAACCAGAAACCCTTTTTTATTTTGTTTAAATCAGGCCAAAGGCAGCATCAAGATGACAATTGTTTTTTTGATAAAGACAACAAATAGCAGTTCTTGTGCAGCTGGTTGCCATCTGTTTTTAACTTAGCTCCTCCTCTAACTCATTTAGAACATAACATTTACTAAGACAAGCACATTATAAATCAGAGAAGCCATCCTTGAATGAGCCTGTGTCCTACTTGTCAAAAGTCTGGATGCTCCATTGGTCTTTTTACCGTTTCTTTCCATCTATTTGATTAGTGGTTCTTGGCTTAATTAAATGCCACCTCTTTTAACAATACCTTTATTTTATTTTTGTTCCTGTAGGTTGGTGGGACGATGTACAACACCGGCCGCCATGTCTCACTCCGGCTCGACAAAGAGCACCTGGTGAACATCTCCGGTGGACCAATGACATATAGCCATCGTCTTGAGGAGATCAGGTTACACTTTGGAAGTGAGGATGGACAGGGCTCTGAGCATCTTCTCAACGGCCAGGCCTTTTCTGGGGAGGTGAGCTACGTCATGAGTGGGCTACAGATCAGATTGTAGAGCGCCATTAGCTGCTGATTATCATCAGCCTATTGATCTGTTAAGGTCACCATCTAAGTGCAAAGTGTAAAGACAGCAGTGCTCTAAGGTCAACAGGTCAGTTGTAGACTGAATGCAAAACTCTCCATGGTATATAGGTCTAAAATATTCAGAAGTTTTTATGCATCGGCAGAGCATGCATTTCATGAAATGTTTAACATGGTTTGCATCACAGTTTGCACCCTGATGAACAATATTCTTTAGCATACTAAAAAAAACAGCTGTATTTTGGGCTGAAACAGTCCTAACTGTTTTGCTGATGATAACTGAGTGTGCTCATTCTTCATTGCAAGTAGTCTCCCACTAACAGAGCCATAACAGTGGGGAAAAGCATCTCAATTACATTTGTGGTGTAAATTTAGCATGCGCTGTACTGCAGCCTCCATCATTTGATAAAGTCGCCAGTCAGTAAAGTCCTGACATTTCTCTTTGAGGATAATAAGACTGACGATTTGTGTGGCAATAAAATAATTGTGTGCTTGACAGGCAAATCCTCAGTAATTAATGACTATAATTTCTCACCCAATACTCTGTGGCAGCCAGCTGATAATCTAACAATAATAAAACAAAGTGTCAACAGTCTATCAGGGTAAAGAGAAGCGTGACCTGGACACCAAAAGGCCAGCTCTGTCTTTCACTCCTATGTTGAAACCATTACTTCTCAGGGTAGACAACAGTAGCTAAATCTATATTCTACTGAAGTTGTTATTGCTTCAGCTAATGAATTTATGCCTTGACTGTATCTGGAGAAAGATGTCTGTTGGCATTCATATTCATCTCAGTTGTTCGGCTGGCACAGGACTCAACAGAGGTACACTACCATTCAAAACTTTTGGGGTCCATAAGATTTTGTTTGTTATAATTTGAGCTGAGGAGTAATGGCTTCTGAAAATTCAGCTTTGTCATAATTTGAATTATATTTGTAAAATAGAAAACAGTTTTCAAATGTAATAGTGGAGACCAGAAGAAACCTCTTTCAAAAAAATAAATAAATAAATAAATAAATCTTACAAAACTCTCTTCAACTTTTAAATAGTAGTCTATGTGATCGTGTAAAATTAGGAATAGTCTTTTAATTTAATTTAATAAATTTAACTGGCCATATCCCAAGAGGAAGTTAAGTTTGAACTTTATTTTAAGGTCTAATTCTCGCTGTTAACAAACCACTAACTGACTTTTGCCTCAAACTCCTAATTTTCTGCTTACTAATTAAGGTAGTTGTTAAGCTTAGTTATTGGGTAGGATGAGGCATGTAGAATATGGTCATGCAGAGTATGTGCTTTATAAGTGCTAATAAACAGCAAATCTGTTAATAACAGGCATGCTAATAAGCAACTAGTTAATAGTGAGAATAGGTCTTTATCCTAAAGTGTTACCAAAATTACAGTTGTGTGAATTTCAATTCATGTTAATTCAACTAACATTTACATTTAAGCTGCAGTTCTGACTCATGCTTTTTTTCTGCAATTTGAATTCAAGAATTGAATTGGAATTCTCAATGTTATTTGCAGCCACTCACCTGAGCCAAAATTACCAGGTTACTAAAAACACTAGAGCGGAAACAAAATGACGTCATGTCTATGAAATAGCTTTCAGAATCATTCTTCCTCACGCCCAGGAATAGCTCTGTATAAAAAACATCTGAGAAAGTAAATTAAACTAAATGAGCCGGGACTGTGCCTGTCCTTGTAAAGAGAATAGAGAAGAAGAATATTACAACTTAAAATGACAAACACATTCCCAACCAGAGACCGTTTTGCATTCAAATGCAGCCGAGCTTTTAAGTTTCATTTGGATGTCTGTCTCTGTAACATTCAACATGTGTGCCTTTCTCTTGTCTCATTTGTTCTATAGTAATAAAATATTGTTTGGCTGATGCTCACGGTACCCAGAGGGAAGTTGCAGCACCTCTGACTTAATACATACCTCGTTCTCCCAGATCCTAGATAAGCAGTCTCACTCACAAGCTGAAAATGAAAAACCTGTATTGAAATGAGTGCTAAAATATTCAAGGTGTTTTTTACGGACTTGCCAAGGTGGTTTCCCTCTATCTTTTTTTTCTCCTTGGAGGAAAGAACATAATGGCAAATAAATAATGTACTGCATTTTAGACAACTTTCTAGCATGCACAAACAACTGAAAGCTTTTTACAAAGATTTGTCTGTTGTGTTTGTCTCTGTTATGTCTCCATTTCACATGCTTCAGTGTCTCTCAATAAACCAAGTAATCATTTAGCAGGAATATATGTTTAGCTTTTAGCCATCATTTATTTATAGGTGTAGCAAAGGGATAGCGTTGTTCCAAACCCATAAGACCTTCATTCATCTTATGACAACAACATGAGAATCCACACATGGGTTGTGTGTGGTGAACACAAGTGGAAGAAGAGAACAAATTGTTGAATAAAGTTATTATTTTGTTTTCTTTGAGCACAAAAAGTATTCTCATAGCTTCATAATATTATAGTTGAACCACTGATGTCACATGGACTATTTTAACGATGCTCTTATTATCTTTCTGGGCCTTGAACGTGTCTGTTGTGTTGCTGTCTGTGTTAGAAGAGTTAGAAAAATATCTTAATCTGTGTTCCAAAGATGAACAAAGGTTACGGGTTTGGAACTATCCCTTTAAGATATTCTGACTACCCCTTTAAGTTGTTTTCATGGATCACAATGCCCAAATCAGAACTACATTTCATTATGAAGTGATGCATTTTATTACCACATAATACCATAATCTATGACGTAAAGACAGAAATATGTGGGTGTGCAGATATAATGCTGTTTCTGAATGAAACAAAAAAATTTAAAGTTTCCTAATATATATAAACAGAAAAATCAAATGCATAAACATAACGCATAAAAGCATAAACAAGTGCCATCTAAAAAGTACAGCAGAAAATTAGAAATCATCAAATTCTATCATAACTAATTATATTATGTTATAAATTGCGTAACAGCCCTCTCCATCATGTCCCGTCCAACTAAAAGCACTACGATCAGATGCCATGCTGTAAGTGGAAACTGGTCACGTTAGCCAGATGGCTTTCACAGGCTACGCGCTCCTTCACAGGACATCTAAACGTAATCATATAGGATTGTTCTCCGTACTGTCGGGCTTTCGTTTATTTGCTTTATGAGCACACGCTCTGATTCATCCACTATTGGATGGCGGTTCCAGGCAACTGCTTTTCATTTGCCCTGTTAGCGCTGTCCACCGCTCTTTTGCTATCGACTTGCTGTCTTCATATTTAGCCCATGGTAGACCTAAGCCAGCTATCACACAATAAAGAGCTTGTCAGGGGGCCCACCAGAGGCATAAGCTGTCTCCCGTCGTAGCAGAGACACTTCTCCTCTCACGGTCTGACAGATCCGTCTGTGTGCAAAGATGCGCTGAACATTTCCTGCTACCATTCGACACCTTTCCACCATCTGCAAAATTCTCAGAACCAATGGATCCTGTGAGATGAGCGAGGCAGCTTTTTGCACATGTAATATGATTTCTTAGAAAGTCGGTTGAGTGTAAAAGTTTGGGGTAGTCACTTCAGACTCACTCTGGTTAAATCGTTGAGGGAAGGAAATGGCTTTCCGCATCAAAAAAATAAAAAGTCTAATCAAATTAACATTCGCTCTGTTATCACGTTCCTCCACACCTGATTAAGTTTATAGACGATGTGTCACTCCCTGGATCCCCTTTTGCATTTTTCATAATTATTATCAGCCACACAGATTTTAATTTATTTCTTTAAAAAAAAAAAAAACACGCACACAAGGCTAAACAGGGCTTGGTAAAGAATCGATCTTAGCCAAAAATGGATGTACGACGCCGCTCCCAGCAATTCTACAGCAGTCAACAAACTGCTTACAGTGTTCTGTGGTGGGTTAAGACCTTGGACGAGACACTTTTTCCCATCAGAAAAAGTTATTTTACAATAATTGTTCTCTGCTCAAGGTAATCTGTACATTTCTTGCCTTTGCTTTCTTTCTGAGGAGTACAGAGAAGAAATTGTGTCCTCTTCACCTATCTAAACTGCCTAAGTTTTAAAGCTCTTTCACAGGGACAGTGTGCGCTCAAGCGATTCACAGGAGGAAGATTAGCTGAGCTTCACAATGAATTCGAATTTAAATTTGACAGACATGTTCAAACAAAAGACAGAAGCAGCTGTTTACCTGTGATTGTGATTCAGAGCCATCTGTAATGACATAAACTCAGGCTGTTATCCAAACGGACTCTCAGCTCATTCAAACTGTCACATATTTATTTTTCATATTTACTTGAGGTGAAAACAGGTTGTAAGATTAAATCTGCACTATGAAAACTGAATTTTCTGTAATTGCCATGCAAAGTATTATCAATCAGTAATTATTCCCAATTATGCTTTTATATTTCATAAACTCCAAGAGAAATTTGGACGTCATATCTCAACACCTGCATAGCTGACACTTACTTGACATAAAAACAACCATTTTTGTAGGATAAAGAGCAAAGACAGTACTTGTACATGTTTCCCTGTGCCATGAACTTAAGCTGACACTATTTTCTCCTTGATCGTGAGCATAATGCGAAGTAGGGAAGCATTTTTTCAAAACCATAATGCCCATTTTGTCTTTACACAGGTGCAGCTTATACATTACAACCATGAACTGTACACAAACTACACAGAAGCTGCTAAGAGTCCAAATGGCTTGGTGATAGTGTCTATATTTATGAAGGTGAGTAATGATCATACACTCAACAACAGAGAGAGAAAGCACAAAACCCGAGTATAATCTCAGATAACCTCGGTTCAATCCACTCCACACAGTAGTGTGAAAACACAGACTGACATACATGTTTGTTTCTAATTTTGTTATAAATGACTAATTATTCACTGAAACACACACACACACACACTCACACACACACAAGATACATTTTTAAGAATTATTTGATGAATCGTGTGTTGAAAAGTACCGCATTCACTTCACAATTTGAATTGGTACATTCATTCAATAAATGGATGGGGTATGGAGAGAGGAAGAGACTGAAACTATTAGCTTATACATGCAATTAGCAGACAACAGGCAAACTAAGTGTGCATCTCCTGGTCACTCTGGAAGGACAAGGTTATGATAACTTTCCCCCGCTTTATTAAAGGACTGAGAGTAGACATGGCTGCAGAGATCCCCTCAGGACAAGAGTTCAGGCTAAGATAATTAACCCATCCAGTGTCACTGGCAGGCTATGACCTCTTTGCCCTGGACGTGAGTCTGGTTCAGTCACCTCTGCTGTCTGTCCATATGGAAAATGCCTAATTTATGCTCAGTAATATATAGTCTGTGTATTTAAACCCAATATGGCATTCTCCATGTATACTATAGAGAGACAGTTATATATCTGTGCTATGATCAAACACTACATTAACGATATGTTGGTGTATTTACATTTAATTAAGCAATGATATTTACATATTGGGATCTTTATGTGCCAACACCGTACATCAAAATGTGTACTTTCATGTCAAATATTTGGATTTGACATACAGCATTCAAAAATGATTTCAGAACACATTCAAACCATAGTTGTCTGTTAAATAGCTCTATCTGTTAAAGAAGGGCTGACAGGTTGACAGCTAAAAGTGTGGACATAGCCATGTTTTTGAATATCTGCTAAAATTCTCATACATGTTCTTCACCATTTGGATGATGGTTTATGATGCTGTTGACCAAAAGTAGGGATATGGCAGAGATATATTTTCCTATATATTTTTTTAAACTAAGGTATTTTGGCAGAAAGTATGATTATTGTGGTAATTGTATTAAGATATGTTTGACAAAATAAAAATATATATATTTGAGCCATTTTTCTTAAGAGCCCAATTTTGAGTCTCAATATTATTCTATTTTCAGGTTAATTTCTCACTGCCCTCTCTGCCCTCCCCTGGCAGTGATCCCAATGAGAACATTGTGACTTCACTCCAATTTTCCTGTACTTTTCTTCTCTGTGACTTGAGTCACCCAAAGCCATTTTCTTAAGAACCCCATGCTGTGTTCCCTGTTATGGCATCACACCTCTGGGAGGGACTCCCATCTGAGTCTAAATAGTATGAACACAAAGGATCCCAAAAAAAAGAAAATGGAGGGACCATCAATAGAGGGACAAGCATAAAATGGAGGAGGCGGAAGAGAATCCGGCCATTTTGTTTGTGATATAAACAGCTACTTGTATGAATAGCCAAGTTGTTATTCTTAGTGTATTGATTGCAAGGGAAAGTAAAAGCTATTCTTTTTTCCATGCACTGTGTAGTCAAGCCTAATTATTTCTTGGTAGAGATAATGGCTTGCCATAGCCACAGGTTCTATAACCGTAAGTCTCGAAATGATGCGACGAAGACTTTTAAGCCTCAGACTTCTCTGTTCAAAGTGATCTCTTTTAAACGTTCAGACTGAAAGCGTTTCAAATTAGCAAGTAAAGTGGAGTCAAAGGAAAGTTCTCTAATGGCCTCGTTGGCTTCATTCATGCTCTCTAAAATCAGAAACAATTTTTAAAGAACTTTTCTTAGCAAACACGTCAGTGTGTCATAAGTGATTCTATCAGGTGTCATTTAATTACAGAACACTGTTCAGGTTTATCTTGATGCATTTGAGTGCAGTAAAAACATTTTAGAAATAATGTTGTCACTAATAATCTGCTTCTTTTTACTTTCCCCTCGATCCTTTTTCTCCCCCTTTTCCGCTCTCCTGTCTATCATTCTATCCTTCTCATCTGTTTTTCACTGCTCTGACCTTCCTCCCGTGACATCGGTTCCATTTCAGATATCCGAGACTTCAAATTCATTTCTGAATCGGATGTTGAACAGAGACACCATCACAAGAATAACATATAAGAGTAAGTGGAAAAATATTATAATGTTGACCAATTGACACTAAATCCAATTGGGTTTTCAAATGCGCTCAATTGTACTGACATCTTGCAAGTGATGAAATCATATCAGTTTGTTCAGCCATATAGTCAATATCAGGTGCAGCTTTATCAGCTGCTAGAGAAATGATGTAAGCATCTCCATGAGATCTGAGGGTAGCTGTCAGTAAGGAAAACTTAGAGATATTGAGTCTGCTTATGTTTATGATATCTCAAGGCAGTGCTGAATCATGAGTAGCATGAGAAAATAAATGACGGAGGAATCTGTATGTGTGTGTGTGTGTGTGTGTATATATATATATATATATATATGAAAGAAGATAACTGCTAACCAGACTGCATTAATTTGATTCAATTATTTAATTATATTTTAAAATGTAATTTATTCCTGTAGTGGCAGTCAAATTTGCATTTGAGTCAGCTACACCAAAAATGACCTTTTGCTGCCTGTCTGAACATAGTTTTGTTCTAACTCAGTGATCCTCAAATCTGGCTCGCAAGATTCACTTTCCACAAATTTGAGGATCACTGTTCTAACTGAACCTCACAAGATAGTTGATTATTTATTTTTTGGCCACTTGATTTTGAAAGATAGCAGTTTCCCTGGTAACGGCTGTACACAATCATCACTGCGCTCACAAATGCTGCTTTATCAGGTTTTACAGGCATGATGAAATGAAAATGAGACCAATCACTGCAGATTAGCTTCATACACAGGAGAAGTTTAAAAAATGAATCGAGTGAATTGTTTGGGAGTCGTTGAGCAAGTAAGGTAAAAAATAAATGCATGCTATAAGAGAATGAAAGTGTTTTTTGACCTTGCATTCATGTCAACCTGTTGTCGGGGACTCCCAAAACTAAAATGTTAACCTTTTATTACACATAATAGGGGCACTTTTAAACAGTCGGTAATTTGTGCTGCTTTGTGCTGTAGATTGTGCTGATAATTATGGAAATTATCTGCCTGCATCTGTGTTCTTTAATGTGCGCACTGTTAGTAAATCACTTGCAGAATTTTCCCATCCCATCAATGATTTTATTGAATTGCGCTCTAATACTAATGTGCCCTTTTTAGTAAATATGGCCCTTTGATTTCAAAATTCATAAAATCTGAGGTAATTTTGGAAGATTTTCTACTATAAACCAAAACCCAATGGAAAGATCCAACTGTGAACCAGGGTGATGCTAACTTCCAGGTTGGCCTACAAAAATACATTTGACATTTAATCCGTAAAGAAAACCTCACAGTGGTTGGACATTAGATATGACAATGTGTTATTACTTATGCTCTATTCAGCTGCAGAGAAACTCTTCTGATAGGTTGTTTTTAATGGACTGCGTTGTTCTGCAATTCTTACCAAACCTTCATGCTAATTATTGATTGACAGCAGCATTTTGAAGGAACAAGACTTTTGCAAATAGAGTAGCAAATGTATTCAGCCTTGAGAACTCAAACCACTTTCTAGTTTGGGAATATTTCATGACTGAAGCTGACATGCAGTGTAGTGGAAATGTTCCGTGGCATTATCCTTTAACTCACCAGAGGGACTTTTGAAAAAAGGCCTTCATAATTGAATTAATAGGGGTGGGGAATGAGAGGATGAATAGATAAAATGTTCTGACCCCTGGTGGCTGGTGCGTGTCTCCCAGGCTGCAGCGGTGCATGAACAGAGGCTAGGACTCGACAGCACTGCCAGGAGGAGAGCAGAGGAGCATAGGCTTTGACAGCTGTCAGAGCCCCCCCAACCTGCCTCTCCGGTCTCCCGCTCTGTTCCCGCTTGAATCTTTGGAAACGCACTACTACCAGCCCTTGCTGCACCAGCAGTGGAGCTAGTGCATTTATTTTTCAAACATATCCCCCTCCTCCACAGCCAAAAGGAATTATTTATGCCACCAAAGCTATCAAAGTTCTGCACGATAACGCCATAGAATGACAAAAAATGTGGGGAGATATATAGAGAGAGTGTTAATCAATGGGATAGAGGGAGAATAACTAACTATTTTCTCCGGCTGGCTTGAGTCGGAACCTATTACATGTCTGTTGTCAGTGAAGGTGGGTTCAATATTCCTATTCCTCATGAATTCAGTGACGCATTGTCTCACAGCGTTTCCTATCCATTTTTTATTTTTTATTTTTTTGTGGCGGCCTGCCACATTATCAAAACTGACCACCAGAAATAGATTTTCCAAAAGTATTTGACTTTGTTAAATAAACATGATCACTGCACATTTCGAAATGAGAACCCGGTGTGAGTGTTTTTTTTTTTTTATCACTGTATTTCTGAAGGAGTCCGACTGTCTTGGGATGTCATTTTCATTTCATCTTGCATGTAATGTCTCATAAAGCAGCATTTTGTTAGCTGAGCGCTGCTTTGTGTATAGCAGTTACTTTTTTTTTTTTTTTTTTTTTTTTTTATTCAGTTCCATCACACAAATGATTAACGTGAACAGAAAAACATTGCACATCTCAAAGCATGCAAAATAACTGCGGCAACAACAAACAATTACAATTAAATTTAAACTTACATATAAACAGACAAATAAGAATACAAAAAAAGATACAAATTAAATAAATAAAAAATAAAAACTGCATTAGGGCAATTACATAAATTTGAAAAGCTTTAGAATTTGTATTGTTTTTAAAAGCTTCTTGTTGTGTGATCTTATATTAGAAAGGGTTTCAAAATATATTTTAAGATCAGTGTTACAAAATGTAATATATGATGGTTTCTTTTGAAATACTTTTGACTTATGAATATAAAACTTTGCTAAGATAATTAATAGATTAATAATATACATATGTTTATCAGAAATAAATGGGTTTTGATAACAAAGTAAAATATCATGAGGTTCTAAATTAAGGACTTTGTTTATTTTTTTTGTTATGTCTATTTTAAAGTCAACCCAAAAAGAAATAGACCAAGGGCAATAGAAGAATAAATGTTCAATATCCTCAACAGATGCATTACAAAAGGTACACTTATCACAAACACTATGAATGTATCTGCTAACAACTGCATTTACAGGATAACATCTGTGAATAATTTTGTAAAGTACTTCTTTTACTTTATTAGAAATTACATATTTATATGGCAGCATCCAAATGTTGCGCCAAGATATACAGTGAGGTTTAAGCCATTTGGATTTACATGGAGGACTGGATCCAACATTAAGGGAGTTTCTTATAAAACTATTATTAAAACGCTTGTCAAAAATAGAGAGACCATTTACAAAAAGTTGGAGATTTTGTTGGCTTGTATTATTGATATTTACATCAGAGGATTTGGTTAAAATTAGTATGCCATTAGGAATAGCCTTGATTACTTTGTTAAATTCTTTTTCACTTACAAAAAAGCCATATCTTGTAATAAAATTAGGATAAGTGTAAAAGTGCCCATTATTGTCAATAAGCTGGTTTACAATTAATATGTTATGCCGAACCCAATTCTCCATATATAATGACTTGTTACTATGAGTGATATTACCATTGTTCCAAATAAAACACCTACTAGGAGAAAAATTATGTTTGTACAAAAGTGACCAGTAAAGCAATGCTTGTTTGTGATAATTGGCCAAGGCAATGGGGAGTTTACCAGTTATATAAGGGCACTGCAGCAAAAAATTTAAACCCCCAAGTTTTTCAAATAAATAATATGGGACAATGTTGAAAATACTTGTCTGATTTTTTAAAAAGTTTTTAAGCCAGTTAATTTTTAAAATTTGGTTGAAAATTGTAAAATTAAGAACATTTAACCCACCATCAGATAGTTTATTAATAAGAACACTTTTTTTTAACTTTATGAGGCTTGTTTCTCCAGATGAAATTAAAGAGAATTTTATCCATTTGTGAGCATATAACCTTTGGGGCATTAAGTGAAGACAGGAGGTATGCTGCTCTCGAAAGACCTTCTGCTTTACTTAATAAAATTCTTCCCTGAATAGAAAGATCTCTTGCCAACCATGAATTATACCTCTTTTGCATTTTTTCGATAACGGGTATAAAGTTTGAGTTGACCATTGCATCAGTATTTTTAGAGATTTTGATACCCAAATAGTTTACCATGCTCTTAACAGGAATATTACATACAGTGGATAAGTTGTTATTTTTGAGCTTGTATAGCAGTTACTGTGGAAACCTCTATTTCTCCTGCTTTACAAGCGCCTCCTCATGGCAGAGAATGAATTTGCACACATATGCCGCCCCAATAGTCTGTGGGAAACACTGTCTTATGTCGGCCTGTTATTGTGAAGTCAAAATAACATATGCTATCACCACTTGTCCAACAAATCAAAGGCAATGCATAAATCCTGAAAATAACTGTTGACAAGCAAAGATAAAGAATTGTTTGGTTAATATTGTTTAGCTTTTGTTGTTAGGACATCATTTCAAGACATTCTTATGTTACTAAATTATTTAATTTTGACTTTTGATGAAGACTTGGCTGGAAAATGCACAATTTTGTTTACTAGAATTTACAAATTTATGTTTGTGAATTGGTTATCTAGGTGAGTTTTAATTGATACAACAACATGTTATTTTACTCTTTTATGTGTAGATGATGCATACCTTCTCTCGGGGCTAAACATTGAGGAGGTTTATCCAGAGACAGCAAGTTTTATCACTTACGAAGGGTCTATGACAATCCCACCATGCTACGAGACTGCAACATGGATTCTAATGAACAAGCCAATTTACGTCACAAAGATGCAGGTAAATTAATAAATTGAGTATTTGTAAAGCTTGCAAGTGGAAATAGGTTTGCAAAATAGTTTTATGTAAAACTCTTGGCTGAACTTAAAATACTACACTGTAATCGAATGATCTATTTAGATTTAGCAATGTTGTACTAAAATACTTTTAGAACTTAGTTATATTATTACCAATCTACTACTATCAATCTCGAGACACAAAAACTGAAATAACATAAAATCCCCAAGAGACAACAAGACTGATGATTTTAAGTAAAGGAACAAAGTAATCCAGACATTTTAAGACAACAACAGTGTAAATCGGAAAACAGTCACATAATGCAACCATATTAATTATTCATGCCAAGTTCATACTGGGAAGGTACTGTAGGTAAGGAAACTGAACAACAAACCATTTTTCAGTGAAAAGCTAAACTAAAAAAAAAAAAAATGCATTAATCAATGTAATCAGTCCTGTCTGAAGACTTAAAAAACACAGATTATTATAATAGAAAAGGTGCATTAGTTGAGTTTCTGAAAGTTGTCAGAACTCCAGAATACCAAGTAAACAAACAAATAGAATAATGAAGTAAATCTTTCAGCATTATTTACTTGATCTGAGAATCAATTTTTATGGATTCATCTAACCGGCATGCTTCTCAGAGGCAGAACGCCTTACTTCTGACCCTGCAGATACACTGTTTTGATGACATGTAATATAATCTGTTCTTGAATGACACTCTCACGTAGCTCCGCGGATGCTTTTTGATGCGGGTCTGTTAGGATTGGATTGACTGTGCGATAATTGCCTGACCTGCCATCAGAGAGTCGATATAAAACGTCTGCCCCGTCTGTGTCGTCCTTACAGATGCATTCCATGCGACTGCTAAGTCAGAACCAGCCCTCGCAGATATTCCTCAGCATGAGTGACAACGTGCGCCCAGTACAGCCTCTGAACAACCGCTGTATCCGCACCAACATCAACTTCAGCATGCAGGGCAAGGACTGCCCCAACAACAGGGCACAGAAGTTACAATACCGAGGTCAGTTTCTCTGAGCTACCTCCTGTGATCTCTCAGCCCGCTTTGAATTAGAGACTAAGCCAGCTCATGACAAACTAAGTGTGTTTCTACAGCTTTCATCATTTACTTCTCCAAAACAACGCAGGCTCAGAGGCAGAATCGCATTGTTGCTCATAATGAACAGGTTCGCTGAAGCTACAGAGTAAAAGTTACAAATTAGTTTCTAGCTGAATAAAGGTGTGTCAGTAATAAATGACTTTTTCCTCTATTCTTGTCACTTTTCACATTTTTAAGTATTTGGTGATATGTAAAGACAAGCTATGCCTGTTTGTTAAAAGAATTATAATAATTGCAAAACTTTCATTAAACATTTATGAGGATCCATTACTGTTAGTATGCCTCATATGTTGGTAGTAGGCAACCAGATTGCTCACTAGGTTTCATAATAGAGCTAATGTGATTTAAGGTATTTTGTGCTGTTATACAACTCTCAAAAACATTAGAACATTGCAAGTTAACAAGCATTTTGTACATATTAGATGAATGAAATGAATTATGCAGTAGCTTATGAGCAAATATTTACCCTCAAAACAAACAAATATTTTTACCCCTTTCCTTAAATGCGTCATGTGTGTAGAGAAGTGGTTTTATATTTAAAATAAACTTGCTGGTTGTTCCGTCATCCTGTCAAAAGTGTTTAGATAATTCCTGGTAATCTCCTCTTGACCATGCATCATTTATTGGCTGAGCTTGTCTAAGAGGTTTAGGAGTCTCAGTAATGCAGAAGTCCACGGGCATCTTAAGATGTGTTTGTGCTTCTACTAGAATGTCTGAGATGTTGTTGTAAATTGTTTCTGCACTAAAGCATCATGTACAAGGAAAAGAAGGCTCTTACGTTGAGCCTGCTCTTATCGCAAAATTTAATTATGGAGAATTCGCTTGTACTCTCGCTACAGCAGTGGAGTGATGAATCAGACTCGTGTGGCATTTGTTCGAGAGGTTGGATTTACCACCCCAGCGGGTAAATGAGCCATACAAAAAGAGAAAAGGTTCCTTCCTTTTATTACATTCGAGTTGTTAAAAGATGTAAATATCTTGGAGAAGGAATGGATAGAGGCGTTTAATTAGCGTTGGTTAGGCATCTGAGGTCATGTATGTTAACCGGGGAGACACATCCTTTGTTGCTAAAACAGTGCGGTGTCTGCAGGCTAATTGAATGTTAAATTTAAGCTTGAGGTGGTGATATTCAGAGTGCAAGAGAAAATTGTTATTCTGGGAAACTGCACAATGAACATGAATACAATGTTACAGATTCTTACAGAACAGGAGCTAGAAAAAAAAAAGTCTTAAAGGGTTAGTTCACCCAAAAATGAAAAGTCTATCATTAATTACTCACCCCTGTGTCGTTCCAAATCCAGAAGCCCTTTGTTCATCTTTGAAACACAGATTAAGATATCCTTCCATAGACAGCAAGGTTACTAGCACAATCAAGGTCCAGAAACGTAGCAAGGACATTTGTGAAATAGTCCATGTGACATCAGGGATTCAACCGTAATTTCATCAAGCTACAAGAATACTTTTTGTGGACAGAGAAAACTAAAATAATAAGAGGACTGGGTTGAAGGGAGGTAGGTCTTTCTGGTTTTGATCGACAAGGGGGTGAGTAATTAATGACAGAATTTTCATTTTTGGGTGAACTATCCCTTTAAGAGAGAACTGTACAATCAAAGATGCCCTAAAGATGAAACATGCTTTACACATGTGTCAAATCATCCTTAACCTCTGCAAACCAGTAAGTGCATTTCTCAAAACAATTTGTACAAATGGCACCACACAATCGATTACCTGCAAAAGCCTGTAAACTTGCTCATAATTCTTGGTTCATCTATCAGAAGCATTTGTCAATGGACACACCAGTGCCATCAGATTGACAAAGCCCCTGTGTCACTGTTCACAAACATGATACAAGATAGTCATATGCTTAACCATGTTGTCAATAACAGTGTACTCAGTATTTCCGGAACCATAGCTCAGGTTTTCTCGATTTGAAAATGCACAATGCTGCTCTTTTTCTGTATGGCATTGAAATTTCAACAGTAAAAATGAACACATTACTGTGAGAGACTGGAGAGTTACTCTTTAACTGGTGGTCTGAAAAAAAAAAAAGTGCTGTCAAATGATTAATTGTGATTAATTGCTTCCAAAATAAGTTTTGGTTAACGTAATATATGTGTGTACTGTGTATAATTATTATGTATATATAACGACACACACATAAAGCATATATTTTGAAAATATTTACGTGTACATTTTTATTCATATAATGTATACACTTATTTAATATTTAAAACACATTTTCTTAAATATATAAATCTGTGTGTGTATATATACTGTATTTCTTAATAAATATACAGTACACACATTATGCCTCTGAGCTATTTTAGAGAACTGAATTGTCTACCACTTTACATTTCCCTTCATTAGTGAAATTAAAGATTCATCTCTGCAATTCATGATACATTTGCAAAAACAAGTATAATATAAATATATAGAACAAATGCTTGACAGTTTGACAACTAATTCAACCATTTGATTGAACCACTGTCAGTGACAACAAATATAATATATTTTCATTAACATAATGTAGGAAACAGCAGATAATTGTACATAATGTTCCAAAGCATTGACAATTTGTTAAAAATCATGAGAAACTGCTTTTATGATGTGCACGAATAAATAAATGAGGTTGAACAAGTAGTTTTGAGAGTTTCAGTTGGAATCTGAGAAATGTACCACAAAAGTGACTGAGAAAAACACTCAATGTAGACATGTTCTAAATCTTATATACTTATCTGTAAATGTTAGAAAGGAAACAACAAGGTTTTGCATTAAGTCTTGACCTGAAAAGATCAAGCGAGTCTCTGCTAAACCTCATAGACTTCAGTAAATGAGTGTGCAATGACTGACTACACATTGTGCTATTTTGGGTATACATTTTGCTAAAATGTTTCCTGTTGGACGTTAAATGTCGAGTTAAAATTCATGTAGTTTTATGCGAACAGTAACTGTATAGAGACTGTGGTAATGGGATAAGGTTCAGATAAGTGAATGTTCTTTATCCAGTTAAAAAACTTATGAACTAATTTTTGTCCTAGAACATGATGTACATATTTTAATCCTTTTTTTCCACGAACCAATACGGTGGATTACTCAGAAAAGGTCATTTCAACCTGTGCTCAGTGAAGTTCAGTGAAGCATGATAATAAACATTATATATATATATTTTTTTTTCCCCTTACAGTGAATGAATGGCTGCTGAAATAGAGCCAGACTCCTGACCAGCCCAAGAACACTATGAAAAAGAACAAGGAGAATTGCCCATGGATCAGTACAGAATGAAGACTGACATATGTCCTGCCAGATACAGTCATGATGTTGTAAAGAAAAACAACCAAACCCCAGCAAGAAGAGACTTTGCACCCATAGCAAAGAGATCCAGTTTCATACATCCAATCAAAACTAGTGACATACAGTTAGAACTACACAAATGTTTTGATACCTTTTTGGGGGGGGGAACACTAACAAAAAATACAACATTTATTTCATAGGCTCTTCACAAATGGAACTGAATGTTTTTAGCCTTTGTACATATGGACAACTTGCTACCAATCTGGGAAAAAAGGACAGGACATTGAACCACCCTACCAATACAGAGACATCCTTGAAACATAACTGCATTCTCAATCTTTATTCTCGCTCACGCTGTGGAGAGAAGGGACAGGCAGCCTTGCAGGTTTATTGTCAAGACTAAAAAAAACATCATAAAGACGATATGGGGTGATGTTTGTGAAAAAAAAAAAAAAAAAAAAAAGTGTCTTGGCCTTGTAAATAAAATTATTCATGCTGAAAATGAATATGTAAAGATACAAATAAACATTAAAAAAATAATAATATCAGAGGGAAAAATAAATGAAAAAAAAATTTAATATTTTATGCTTGGCGCACTTTCTGGAGCAGAGCTGATGCCTTTTTTTCTGTTTCATTGTTTACAATGGTCATACACTGTGTTTGATAAATGTTATCGGCCCAATAAATGTGTTTGGAAAGTTAATTTTTGTAAATATTTTTCAATGTCTTTGGCTGCCCGTGTAAAATGAATTTGTTTTACATAAGCATTAAATATCCTCAAAAAAAGAAGAAAAACATACTTTTGCACAGAATTTGGTGTGGATGTCCTAAGAGCTTTTTAAAGGTGATTTCTTTCATTTTTGGTTCATCACTGGTTTAAAATGCATTATATTTTTGTTGGTGAGATGATTTCTAATGCGTGTTTATTTGGGCTGAAGCTGCTACAAGAAACACTGCAGTGTTGATTTGCTGTGGACTTCACAGCGAGTGAAAGCCACATTGATCCCCCCACACCACCTTTTGGTTTAATTATATCTCAATCAATGAAGCATACCTCCTGTTTTAACCCTGGTGTGAGGAAAAACACGGCCTGTGATTCTAGTATGTTATCTCGGTACCTCACAGATGGCTAATAAAAAGATAACGAGAGGCAGAAAGTTTCAACAGCAAGCTCTCATGGTTATACTGGCCATTTTTCTATCAGGCCTGCAGTGGAAGAAACAGAATTAAACCTTTTGATAGATAAATACTCCCTGTGTTTTACTCCTGACAAATAATCACCCCCGGACTCGAACACCTCCCATACAGTATATCTCAGTGGAGCACACTCACTTTTCCTCCTGTGATACCTGCTCCTGCCAAGGACTATAAATATCTCAAATCCGAGGAGGCGCTACTCAGAGGATATTAATGATATTACATTAATAAGGCAATGAAAAGGTCTTTGGCTCTCAGGGAATTTAAGTGCAGCATCTGCTGCATGAAATGATGTAAGTTTTTATTAAAAGTCCATGGAGACACAAATGTCCAGACGTTCAAAGGCATAAAAGACAGTGAATGTGGTCAGATGGCATTTCCTGGACAAACACCTATAACAACCAATAATAACATTCATTTTGAATGTCAAGAACAACTGTCATCTTAAAAGAGATCTCTTAAGATGACAGTTGTTATTGACATTCAAAACAGGGCTGTGCAGTTAATAAAAAAAATGGTTCAATATTGGCCTCCAATGGTTATGAAAATACAGTAATCAAGATAAAACAATTATTGCACCACATTCCACCCCCTTTTTGCAGCGTGTCGTGCTCGTTATTAATTATTATTATTTTTTTTTTATTTTTTTTTGCCATAAACGAGCAGTCCTAATTCGAAATGATTGTTATTATAGGTTATAATTTGCACAAAATCTGTAAATAACATATCCAGGTCATATTTTAGAAATGAGAACTAAGAAACTGAATTTAATAAATTCTTCAAAATATTATTATATATTTATATTTTTTTGAGAAGTATATTGATTTTGCCCCCCCCCCCAAATCGTATATTTTATGAATGAAAATATAAAATAAGATATTAGATTCGATATTTTATTATAAATAATATATTATTAATTAATATACCTTATATATAGTAATATATTAAAGAGAAATAAATAAATACAACTGAAAATAGGAATTACTAATTCTTATGAATAAAATACCTCTGAAGTATATTTCTATTCATATTAATTTTTTTTTGCATACCAGGGTAATTCTAAACATGAAAATGTTCAGTCAAGACTTCCCGTTCCACAGGATTTTAAATATGAGGAACACAAAATAAAATTCTCTTAATCATCCATCACAAGGATTAAAACCCAAGAATATACAGTATTTTCTGATGTACAGAACAAGATTGTTGAGTTTCATTTTCACATTTCCACCATCAGGACAATAATTAAGAAGTTCTAATCAGCTAAAGATGTTACAAATCCACCTGGAAGAGGACGTGTCTCTATAACGTCCTAATGCACACTGAGGAGGAGAGTTTGAGTGGCCAAAGACTCTCCAAGGATCACAGCTGGAGAATTGCAGAGATTAGATGGGTCTTTGGGTGAGAAAGCCTAAAAAATATATCAAACAGCCCCTACATCACCACATGTTGTTCAGGGGGGTTTCAAGAAAAAAAGAAGAAAAAAAAAACTCCTGGCTCATCTAAAAAGAAACTCCAGCATATTCAGCTGCCAGACATGACAAGAACTTCAAATGGCAATGGGTTCTATGTTCAGATGAAAAAAAAAAAAAAGAGCATTTTGGCAGCAAACCCACCAGATGGGTTTAGTACAAACAGGGATAAAAAAAAAAGTACCCCTTGTCCACGGTTAAATATACTGCTGGATCTTTAATGTTGTGGGCCTATATTTCTGCTGGAGGTCCTGGATGTCATGTTCAGAAACATGGCATTGTGGATTCTATCAAATACCAACAGATATAAAAAAAAAATTAAACCTGACTGCCTCTGTGTATGAATCTTATAACGGACCATGTTTGGATCATCCATCAGGACAATTATCCAAAACAAACATCAAAATCAAAAAAAAGTGTCTCGAGCACAAAATGAAGCTTCTGCCATGGCTGTCCCAGTTCCCTGGCCTGAACCCTGTAGAAATTGTTATTTTGAATTGAGTGGGGTGAACTGAAGAGAAGCAGCACCAACATGGAGCTGGTGTTCTGAAGAATCTGGAGAGATTCTGGATGAAGGAATGGTCTTTGATCTCTTATCAGGTGTGGTCCAGACTCATCAGACATTAAAGGAGAAAACGCAGAGCTGTTATCTTGGGCAAAAGACAATAATTGCAATAATTGGGTGCTAATAACTGTGGCTAATGGGAACTAGAAAAAACATTTATTTAATAATGTGAGTTTCCCCTCACTTTCCATTGTTTTACTTCTATGAAAAGTAAGAATTTTCAGAATAAAAGATCAAATGGATAAACAATGCAGATTTATTTTCACAGCCACTTGGCTCATATTTACCAATAAGGGTGCCAATATTAGTGGGCGGCACTGTATATAATGCAAGTGCTGAATGGTTTAAACACGGGCAAGAATTAAAAAGAAATGCAATTTATAAACTTTAGTGATGATGTGAAACTGCCTCAATTGTGCAAGTGGCAATTCCTGTGTAGACTGTGCAGCATGCAGCTCGCTTACAGTGCAGACGAGATGTGATTTGAAGCCATTTGTGCATTTTGAGAAAGAGAGCATGCAGTGATTCACTCACGCTGTTTGTGAAATTATGTCTCACAGAAAGTCAAATTGCTTTATACGTTATTTAATGAAGAAATATGAATTGTACCTCACTTTCTGCATTACAATTATTTCACCTGGGCCGAACAGACGGTGACACTGCATGTCATGTCAAACTTCTCACAGCATGTGCGTCATCAGCTTGAGATCAGACTTTTGAGATTAGCCTTTATAGAGACCACCGATCAAACATCCCAAAGCAATTTTTGGGCGATAGTGATCAGTAGCCAATCAATCAGAGCTCCCTTAGTATATATGTAATAATAATAATAACAATAATAATAATAATTATTATTATTTACATTTATATAGGTACTCAAAGCACTTTAAATTATGATTCGACAGCAGCTAGTGCGCTAGAAGTCATGGGAATGGATAGAGATTTGGACTCATAATCCAAAGGTTGTGAGTTCGAGTTTCAGGCCAGCAGGAATTGTAGTGTGGGGAGTGAAAGTACAGAGCTCTCTCCACCCTCAATACCTCGGTGTGTGTATGTTCACTGCTGTGTGTGTGCACTTTTTGGATAGGATAAATGCAGAGCACGTATTCCGAGTATGGGTCACCATACTTGGCTGTATGTCACATCACACTTTCACTTTAGAATGCCCACCACACACCAGCTTACTGTTGGAGAGGAAACAGAGTGATGAAGCCAATCAGTAGATATGGGGATGATTAGGAGGGCATGATGGTCAGAGGCCAATGGGCAAATTTGGCCAGGATGCCAGGGTTACGCCCCTACTCTTTTTCAAAGGACATCCTGGGATTTTTAATGACCTCAGAGAGTCAGGACCTCAGTTTAACATCTCATCCAAAAGACAATGCTTTTTACAGTATAGTGTTCCCGTCACTATACTGGCGTGTTAGGACCCATACAGACAACAGGGTGAGCACCTCCTGCTGGTCTCACTATGTATGTGTGTGTGTATGTGTGCGTGTATGTATATTTACATTTACATTTATGCATTTAGCAGACACTTTTATCCAAAGACACTTACAGTGCAGTACAGTTTTTTTTTTCAGTATGTATGTATATGGGAATGGTGAGTCAAATGGACATGTTTAAATGGGATTTTCACCCACTTCCTAAAAGACATCCAGCTTCTCATTGTGATTCCCAGTGCCAGCAGGTGACTCTTTGAATCTGTCAGTCTTTAAGAGAATGTGTTCTCTCATGGTTGTCGCTAAGCTTCTCCTGAAGACAATCGTTGCTAGTCATCCTTGCTTTGTAATCCAATGAAAACAAGCATTAGGGTCAAGAAAGTCACATATGCATTCCCTCTTACAAATATGGAAAAATGTTGCTTGAAAATTTCTTTTTGGTAGTATAGTGTGGCTCTAAAGAGCTTCATGACCATTTTTCTTTGCTTCCCTTATTAATGGTTCAGGAGGTTCAAACACAGTTTTACAATGCTGTTTTCATAGCACCTGCCCTTTTGTTCAGTTTTTATCTTTCCTAAAAACACTGGTGATCTGTGAAGGAATATTCTAGGGAAGGCTGATATTACGCTATGCAATAAATTCCTTGATTGGAAGTAAATCGCCATCACCTGCTGTCAGATGGAGCGGCATTTACTACAGTCATAGTTCACTGACAAGCTAGACAATATCACAATGAATTGTTTATGAATTGCATTCAATTATGAATGCGATATTGCCTTGCTTGTCAATGAACTACGAATTTGTGTATTAAATGCTGCTCCATTTGAAAGCAGGTTATGGTGATTTACTACCAATCACAGAACCGGCTTTACTGGTGAGATTAATTGCACAGCCCTAGCTGATATATTGTGGTATAATCTTTCCAATCACCAACTTTTCCAATCACCATTTGAATACCCATTATGATTGGTCAATTTACTGCTCTGGGTGATTAAACAGATGGAAATTCTGTCATTAATAACATACCCTCATGTCATTTCAAAGCATTAAGACCTTTGTTCATCTTCAGAACAAAAATTAAGGTACTTCAGATGAAATCCGAGAGAGCTTTCTGACGCTGCATTAACAGCAACACAACTGCCACGTTCAAGGCCTAGAAAGGCAGGTAAGACATCTTTAAAATAGTCCATGTGATATCAGTTGTTTAACCATAATGTTATGAAGCTACAAGAATAGTTTGTGAATATTCTTTTGTATTCTATATTCAACAGTTTTTTCCTCTTCAATGTCTGTCTTGGACATGAGGTTGTGCAATTAAAGACAGAATTGACATTTTTGGGTGAACTGTCCATTAAAAAAATTCCTGGGCATCTGAATTATGCACATTTGTAAATGAATAGATGAAGATAAAAAAATCCCTGAATGAATCTTTGAGGAATATGAGCCTCCCACTGACAGACTGCCGCAATCTATACTGGTTTTACAGTTGCTAGACTAAAATACACATTGTGATGTTATACCACGTTATTAGTGTGGTGTGTCTCTATTGTCCTATTCTTACTCTCCCTTACTTTTTTTTATTAGCCAACAGATGGAATGCTCCCGCCTGCCAGTATATTGAAGAAACCTTTCACAAGAGCATGGCTGCAAATTGTTCTCTCCTGTCCACTGGGATTTTATTTTCACAGCCCAGCAGAGCTCACAATGTATGCTCTCCTGTTTATCTCTTCGACATATAGAGCAACAAGATGCCCGTCGGGCTGAATTTCAGAGTTTCTCCTCTCATTTTGGCTTTCTCTGACACCCCTCCCCCCACTTCTCCACCCACTTACATCCCTCTGTTTTCTACATCTCATTATTTTACCCAGAATGCACTGCTCTAGCCAAACTAGTCCACACAAACCGCAGTTATTCAGATATATGTTCTCATCTTTAGGCTGATAACAAACTTAATTCCCAAGCATTACATCTGAGAGCTTTGTCCTCCTTCCTGTTCTGAAGATCATTGCTCATCGACAGTCGCAGAGAGTGACACGAATCGCTGGGAAAGATGCAGCATTAGTCATGAGCTTGAGCAAATTAGATGCAGCTAAATGTAAAGGAGGTCAGCGGTGGGAGAAATCATCAGAGTTTCGTATCTATGCCAAAACGTACCATGCCAGTGCCCCTTAAAACATCAAATACTCAGCTTCTAACAAGTTGGCAACCTGGATTAATGAGCGGGGTGTTGATGCTATTATTCTCTACCTCTTCGACCATTTCAGCGCACACAGGCTGAATGATAATATTTTATCCCTCTCTCTTTTTAAATCCAATTAGCTGAAAGAAAGTGTTTTGTGGCACCACGCCACATCAATTATTCATCCCAGTTTTTACACCCAATACATGCGGGTTCCTGTGCATATTAAATAGAGGGAAAGGAGCAGCCCTGCCAGATGTGCTGATCCTAGTCATTTTCATCTGGTGCCCCTCTAGAGAAACACAGCCCCAACACACTAGCTCTCTGCACCCAGAAATGAACGTCTACTGCCCAGGAAACGCTGGATCCATTATGCCTACTGGAAAACAGAGCAAACATCGGAACAGTATACAATGTTTGACAAGAGAGTGTGATCTGAATTAAGAGATATGTTGCTGCTGTAGTTGGTGGTGCAGTCTAAAAATAACATAAGAAAAAAATTTAGAATGTGAAAGAATTGAAACATTATTTCCTCCCATCTCATGTTGTTCCTTTCTCCGGTTTTGCATTTGGTTAAAGAGCAAACACTTTGCAAGAAATTACAAAAAGTTTTTCAACAGAACACAAAAGTTTTGTAATTAGGCTAAAAGCAATGTCATGGAATTTTTTCCTACCCTCTAATATTTTTTTCCCCCAAAACCATGTCCCTTCATGGATGGAAAGTATCATTGAAAACGGGAAATTAAACACATTGAATCAATTTAATAAGATAATTGATATAGTTTTATGTTATATGGTTATTACAATTTAATCCTATGCTAACTTGCAGTTATTATGTTATTTTGATCAAATTAAATATGTCTTCTTTAAAATAGGTTTAATATTTTACCTGGTGTATTAAATATGTGAGGAAACAAAAATATACTGCACAGCAGGAATGCCCAGCTTTTTTCACTTTAAGGTTTAAAATGTTTTGCATCCAAATAAATATCTAGAGTGGGAATCATTAAAATCTAATTACATGTATATTATATTTTGTGGTTTTTATAATGTGCTGTTTTCAATGCCGCGTTATAAAAACCACAGGCCATAGATGGACTGGCACCCTGGCTGTTTTAAAGTGAATTCCACAGCACTCAAAGAGAGTGTCTTCAGAAGCCACTAGCATTGCTCTTAAGATGAATCTGCCCCCAGGAAATGGACAACCTTTGCCCTGACAGCCAAATGAAAAACTTACAATACAGTGGGAGGGTGGTTGAAACATGTCACTTGGGTCTGCCAACTGCCCCACTTCCAGACTCTCTGGGAAGTTCATCTAGTAGATTGCAGGTTTAGAGCTCAGATCATTCACTTAAATATTCTGCTACAGTGAAAATTAAAAAAAAATCCAAATTGCCGGCGCGTCCACACACAGCGGCTTCTCACTGTCCTGACAGAACGGTGTTTTCGTGTATTTTGTCTTGTGAGTCGAAGTGTTTTTGTACGTCGTCATCGCGTCTACCTGTACACGCACTCGGAACAACTACGGGATCTCGATCTGCTATGGAGGCCTACACCTTCACCGACCCCCACTACTGCATTTCGCCCACAGAGGAGGCGGCCACAAGCGGTGTGAGAGGAAGCAGAAGAGGGGTAAGCGCGGAGGTATCCAGTAAGAGACTGTTGTGTTTTTGTGTTCATGGAAACATGGCTCAGCAACAGCGTTCCAGACTGCGCTATTCAGCTCGACCAGCTGTTCAGCTCAACATGCTATCGACGTGATATCTATGAAATTATGCATAGAGAAACTCGAAAGAATGAACTCAGAAACAAAAAAACATGCGCCACAATCACATAAGCAGCACTCTGGGCACTCTTGTTTTTGGGAGGTGTTCATTTGCTCTGCCACAATACCTTAGGATCGATATTTTCACGTTCTGAAGGCTTCAAGTGCCAGTAAAACCAAGTAAAAATGCATATGCTTTTCCAAACAGCTGTAATTTTCGCTGCATTGCATGTAGGTGTTCTGCGCATGCGCAGTGTGAAACACAGGACGCTATAACACAGTGATCCTCAAATCTGGCTCGCGAGATCCACTTTCCTGCGAAGTTTAGCTCTAACCCTAATCAAACACGCATGAGTTTGCTAATCAGTGTCTTTAGGATCATTAGTAAATCACAGGCAGGTGTGTTTAATTGGAGTCTGCGCTAAACTCTGCATGAAACTCGCGAGCCAGATTTGAGGATCACTGCTATAACAGGAAGAAGAAGCTCCAGCGTATCAACTACCAAAGTCGTCTCTGTTTATCGAGCTTGGCATGAATGTAAAACCTTAAGCTTCTTCGGTGTTTTCGTCGCGGCGCTCGCCGCTGTTTCTTTACTATCTTGAGAATTCAGAGATCGACGAGACTTTCCTAACCTGAATAATTTGTCACACTGCGCATGCATGAAATGCGTTAAAAAATTTGACGTAATTAACGACAACCAACTAATTAACGCCGTTAACGCGCTATTTTTGACAGCCCTAATATATATATATATATATATATATATATATATGACCAGACCTTTAACTGACAACATAAGATCTGCTCTTCATTTGACCAAGGACAACCAATTTAGGAAGAGGCCAGCTGACTGACATGTAAAGCAACCAATTACAGGCACTTTGTTCAGTGTCATGTTTAGAGACAGAAAATGTCATGAAAATAACAGAATGCCGTGCAAGTAATGATTCAACAATCTACATTAGAAATGCCTAGGAAATTAGTTATATATGTAAAACAAATAAGCACAGCTATTCCGATCCGAAGCTCTGTTTGGAGCACGTCTCTCCAATTTTTAGCACCCAAGTAATTTGGGTAATCCAAATATAAAACTGGCTTTCAGCATTTGGTGTGTACTTCCAATACAGGTGTTAGGAGACATAATAATGATAATAATAATAATAATAATTCATTACATTTATATAGTGCTTTTCTAGGCACTCAAAGCTCTTTTTTTTCTGATGGGGGGGCTCCTCACCAGTGTGCGGCATCCACCTGGATGATGTGACGGCAGCCATAGTGTGCCAGAATGCCCACCACACACCAGCTTACTGGTGGAGAGAAGACAGAGTGATGAAGCCAATCAGCAGATATGGGGATGATTAGGAGGCCATGATGGTCAGAGGCCAATGGGCAAATTTGGCCAGGATGCCGAGGTCACACCTCTACTCTTTTCGAAAAACATCCTGGGATTTTTAATGACCACAGAGAGTCAGGAGCTTGGTTTAATGTCTCATCTGAAGAACGGTGCTTGTTGATAGTATAGTGTTGTAGTCACTATACTGGGGAGTTAGGACCCACACAGGCCACAGGGTGAGCACTCTTCCAGCAGCAACCTACTTTTCCCAGGAGGTCTCCCATCCAGGTACTGCTTAGTTTCAGTGGGCAACCAGTCTTGGGCTGCAGAGCGATATAGCTGCCGGCAAGAGCTAATAAACTTAGCATAGAGCTCATAAAATGAGATCACTCTGGAAACCTTTCAAATGTTGGCAAAATGTCAGACAATCATTCAAAAATACTTTCCTTTCACCTTCATTTTTTACTAAACAGTAAATTTCCTGGAAATCCAGAAGAAATCAGACATCACACATTTAGCCAGCCGAGTATGGGTGTTCTATTAGCCTGACACTAACCCAAACCTTTACCCCTTGGGTAATGTCTGTCACACATAGCATTTACTTTACTGAATATAGATTCTTAACTAATGCACAATACATTTGGAAGTTATAGTATTACAGATACTACCTTACAGTAAGGTTCCATTTAACATTAGTTAACTACATTAGCTGATAAACTGTTAATCTTAATGACAACTCTTGGAGGGATTGGAATGGTAATGTGCATGGCAATGTTGTGTTTGGTCTTGACAGAATAGACCTGCTACACTGCTACTAAATATCAAAATATCTAGATACCAAGACTTGCTACTGCTAATAAATCCACAACACGGTGCTGCGAGCATGTAAGAAATACTGCTGCACATATAACATATATGAAATAAACCTCACATAGCATACATGAATCACCCCATAGCAGATCTATACAGGTGGAGCTGGGGAAGGGTTTCTGAAGTGCACTGCTACAGCAAGCACTAGCCAAGTATTTGAAAGTTGAGCAGCAAGCTCATTGGCTGCTGATACAAAAAAAAAAAAAAAAAAAAAATCAGCTGCACCATGTGAGGTTTTTTCAAGGTTTTGAAAATGTTTAAATTAATTTAAAAGGTTTCTTGAAGTGAGGTTACAATCATAGTACTTTTTGTTAATAAAAGTGTCGACAAAAAAAAATAAAAAAAATAATAATAATATCTTGCTTGTGATTGTTGGACAGACGCCAGTTGTTCAAAACACACTTCCTTGATTATATGACAATTACGCATGTTAAGAGGAAATGACGAGAAAAAATCTTGATGTCACAATTCTTCCGATTTCAATTCTGTGCATTTCACAAGGGTAGAAAAGATCCATTCGTATCATATTTTAAACTGGACAGTTACTTTTTTAGGTCTGAAGCTTGCAATATGTTTTTATTGTAGCATAACCTCTTCTGTGTAAAAATTTGATTCTCCATTTCATGGCCCGTTTAATTAATTAAATAACATTGAAGGGATCACGGGGCAAAGTGTTACCCTATTACCAAGTCTAAATAAATTTGAAACCACCTGAGCTCATTTTAATCACACTTTAAAATATCAACCTTTTAACAACACATGGGCTTCCAAACACTGCAGTAAAAACACTTTTAATTTTGACCCTCCGGCCAAGAACTTTTGGTCGCACTTTAAAAATGCAGAAATGTAAATGCTTATTTATGACCTTGATCTTAAAAAAAAAAGAAAAGAAAGAAAGAAAATGAAAAAAAAAAACACTATAATAAACACTAATAAGATTCACGTCTAGTGACTGTAGTTCTCTTGGAGATGGTTGCTTAGCAACAGCAGAGTAACAAGTGCAAAAGAGAGCGGTACCCATAGCACAAGCCTTGAAACAAGAAATGTTCATTTATATTTCTGAGATATAAAAATAAGATAAATGTATGCTGTCTGTGCACTAAGTTTCTTTGTATTACCTCAGACCTATATGTTCACATTTGTGTAAAAGAAAAAAACAAGAGTAAACAAGAAGCATGTACATCAATGTGTTTATTCTAATATATCAAGCATGTTAAATATACCAATTAACACCAATCAAACCACGAAATTAGGTCATGTCGACTCATACATGGCTGTAACCTACAGACTTGATCCTATGTACTGTAGAGTACATTTGTTTGCTTCATTTGATTAAATCTGTGGTATGATCACAATTAATCAGGTAAGACAATATTTCTAACAGTGAACGGTGCTCATTATGTATCTTCTATAAACTGAATGATCTTCTCTTAATTATTGTGAGTGCAACACTTCACAGAGCAATAAGTTCATGCCTCCCAGGAGTGAACTGTTATTCAAAGCAAAGGGCAAGCTTCGACACCTACCTGAACTACTAATGAGGCCACAAGCAATGGCTTGTGAATAATACCTTAATCCAAGTGTTAGTAACAGACAATCTGCTTTTTGAACAAATCTCAGATTGACCTGATGCAGGAATTTAACAATTATAATTCCAGAAAATTGACTCTTCCACTGCCCTGTCATTACAGTCATTTTATGCCCTGTTGGCTCGATGGATGGATCATCTAATCAATGGGAGTGTTTAAACCTTGAGCAATGTACTGTCACATATTTATTCGCCGTAAATTAGGTTTTGATGTGTCTAATCTAAGGATTTCAACCTGGACATGCACAGACACACACAGCGAGAGAGATCAGAGCACAGTGCCAGTCATACTATCATGCATCTAGAGGAAATTGAGGTTATACCTGGTGTTCAAGGGCACAGTGACATTACAACTACATGTGTGGGTGGGTAAGGATCACTAATACAAGTCAAAAACAGTACAATCATATTGAGGTTTCATTGATGTTTCAGGAATAATTTGTCTTCCAAAAATTATATTGTTCACCCGCTTTTATGCTGTTTTAAACATGCTGTTTTTTGTTCCGTTTTGTCTGTGCAATATATATACATATAAAATTAGTCCAAAAAAAAGTCAAAATATTTTGAGAAAGATAATGTGTCACATACTCACAGGCACAATATGCTTGGAAAAAATATTTAACATTTTTGAATGTCTTATCTGAAGTACGCCAGCCACCAAGTCTAAAAAATTAATACATTCAAGTTACATGCAAAAGTGTGTCTAATAAATAAATAAATAAATAAAAATAATACACATTGTGTTATGAAAAACCAGTCAGTAACTATACAGTGTTTGAGATAATGTTCGGTTCCATTAAAGGGTTAGTTCGCCCAAAAATGAAAATTATGTCATTAATAACTCACCCTTATGCTGTTCCAAACATGTAAGACCTCCTTTTATCTTCGGAACACAGTTTAAGATATTTTAGATTTAGTCAGAGAGCTCTCAGTCCCTCCATTGAGGCTGTGTGTACGGTATACTGTCCATGTCCAGAAAGGTAAGAAAAACATCATCAAAGTAGTCCATGTGACATCAGAGGGTCCGTTAAAATTTTTTGAAGCATCGAAAATACATTTTGGTCCAAAAATAGCAAAAACGACCACTTTATTCAGCATTGTCTCCTCTTCCGTGTCTGTGTGAGAGAGAGTTCAAATCAAAGCAGTCTGGATATCCGGTTCGCGAACGAATCATTCAGTTCACCAAATCGAACTGAATCATTTAAATCGTTTTTGAATCGTGTTCGTTATCTGGCTCGGCTCGGTGTTCATCTTCAGTTCTCTCTTCACAGCAGTTCAGTCAGTGTACTGTTTGAGTACATCAATTACTCTGGGATATTGGTTTGTTTGAACCCAGAGGAAGTGTCAGCCACATTAAAAAAGTTAACAGCTTAAGTCGTTTGTGGATTAATGCGAATTAGAGAAGCGAACCGTTTAAAATGATTCAGTTCGATTTGGTGAACTGAATGATTCGTTCGCGAACTGGATATCCAGCTGCTTTGATTTGAACTCTCTCTCACAACAGAAACGGAAGAGGAGACAATGCTGAATAAAGTCGTCGTTTTTGCTATTTTTGGACCAAAATGTATTTTCGATGCTTCAAAAAATTCCAATGGTCCCTCTGATGTCACATGGACTACTTTGATGATGTTTTTCTTACCTTTCTGGACATGGACAGTATACCGTACACACAGCTTCAATGGAGGGACTGAGAGCTCTCGGACTAAATCTAAAATATCTTAAACTGTGTTCCAAAGATAAACGGAGGTCTTACATGTTTGGAACAGCATAAGGGTGAGTTATTAATGACATAATTTTCATTTTTGGGCGAACTAACCCTTTAACAATTTTAATACCAACATAATTCTCAACTTTTGAGAAGATTTTTTAAAATTCTTTTAGCTAAGAATTTTTGTAACCTATATATATATATATATATATATATATATATATATATATATATATATACAGCTTGAAATGACATGAGGGTGAATAAATAATTTCAATTTTGTGAATTGAATATTCAATGTGGGTATTTAATTAGCTCAGGCTCTTTAGTCCTGTCCTGTCCTGCTCTATTATATCCTGCAATGCAAATGGACCTGTGATAATTCATTTTCAAGGTGAATATACCCCCTCTGCAGCACAGCAAAGAGTCAAGAATATATCAGTTCTTTGTCTAAACAGTTTTTTCTTTTCCTCCTTCTTCTTCTTTACTGCCAAGTAAACAGAATAAGCCTGTCTCTCTCTTAGGCTGACTCCTCCATTAAAGGTCAACTCTGATCCAAGAGCTGTCCGCATTAACAACTTTTACTACAAATCCAGTCAGGCTAACAATGCAGAACATTGTACCTGAGCTCACAGAGACTCTTCCCTTTTGTGACTATAATATGCCAAAAAGGTGAAACAAGAAAAAAGGTAGGTAACAAAGAAGTTCCAATTACATAAACGCTTGAAATGTTGGCCTTTGACGAGATGCTCATTTTTGTCTACTTCTCTAAAATGAAAGGCTTGCAGAGACACAGCACACCTGGATAATCTGGCCCAGGTTTAATCCACATGCATAATCTCTTTACCACCCATTAGAATATTGATGCTGGTCAAAATCCAGGTAAAATACCTCTTCACGAGATTGGGTCAGAGGAAATGAGCTGAAACTAATAAATGGGGACATGATTAGGAAGAGTGGAACAGTCAATTTAAGGAAGGAGTCTGAGGTTTGCCATCAATGTCACAGTTGTTTAGGTCTCACTTCAGCCAACAACTGCACTTTCCCTGTCTTCATCTCAGGTGATGACAGGAAAGGAATGGCGTGAAATAGCACAGTGGCACAGGGGAAATGATGTACACAACAACTGCAATGAGAGTTCCACTGTACCAACTGCCCTAGTTGCATGCAACATTTTATCATTTATTATAAATATGTGCTTACACCACTGTATTGCAGAAAACCAAAAAGCATCATAAAGTATATAGTGTAGATCAGTGACATGACACTAAATTTTGTGTTATTATTTTGTCAAAAAGATAAACATAAAATGCAATGCATTTAGATTCAATACACGTCTTCTATGGAGAACATGTTTTTAATTTCAGAATTAAAATTTCATGTTAATATCACTTGGGAGCATAAAATATCAGGCTGATGAGTCTATTCTACTACTATAAGGAAGAAAAAAGGCTCATTAAAAGAATTAAATACATTAATATGTACTCTGGCATAATCCTCTATAAGACCATCCACAAAATCAAAGTCATAAAATATTTATGAACAAATAAAATTGTAACATTTGCTTTAATAAGTGTCTGTGTGTGGGTGAATATGATGAAACTTTTCTTAAGAACAGTAAATAAAATGTCAAAGTACATTTCTAACTTGGCACGTGCATTTAGAGTTTAAAAAGATTTTTTTTCATTATAGACAGTCAGTCATATTAGTGCTGGGCAAAAAAAACATTTTTTTTTTTTCAATTAATCGTTTTTTTAAATGACGTCGGTTCGATATCGATTCCCAAAAGCTGTGAATCGCTATTTTCCGATATTAATTTCAGCAAACATTTAAAAGATTATTATGATTAATGTGAATCTTTTCATTATTCTTCTCCACTAGATGTCACCCTCTTATTTATACCTTATTTAAGCCTGTCAATCATTCAGTGCTTATGGCGAAGATACTGTTGACAAGAACCAAGAACAAGACGTGATTTGCAATGCTCAGGTAAAATTCTACAGTAATTACAAATCCGCGGAAGCATTTGACATCACGTGTAGGTGCCATGATTTCCGCAATGAATAAATGATTCAATGAATGGCGGATGGTGCAATGTTTTGATTACACAAGCATGGACAACGCTAGTGTTGTTTTCAACCTCTACGATGATATGAATACACGAATTTCATCCCCAGCTGCTCTGAGCTTTTTATTTGACAAAACTAATGTCATATCACATGCACAGCGGCTGCAAGTTCCTCACAGCAAACCGTCAAAATAAGTTTATTTAAACATGAAGAAACAGTCAAAAGACAGTCTTAAGAACAATGTAACAACAATGCTACTACTACTACCAATAAATATTAATAGTTCTTTATTTTAAATAATCACTTTTTTCTAAACCTCTGTTGTGCAGCACTTTGTTTGCCAAAAAATCCATGTTTTTTTTTTTTTTTTTTATTAGGATAAATTAAATTGTTTTATGGCTACATCTGATTACCAGAAAAATTAAGAACATTTTATATGGCCCTACTATTGTTTAAAAAAGGACTCTATAAAAAATGTAAAAAAAAAAAATTAAAAAGGTTTAAAAGGCCTGTGGCTCTTAATTGTTTTATAAATTTACCATTTGTAAACTGATGTTTACTGTTCTTTTTCTCTTTTTTTCTTTTTTTTTTGAAATTTCAGTAGCATTTGTATAAAAATTATATTCACTGAATGTAATATAAAAAAAATATTAGATATGAATCGAGAGCTTGTGAATCGAAATCAAATCAAATCGGGACATCTGAATTGATACCCAGTAAAGCTATCTACTGACAGAGTAAAAAATGCAAACTTCATAAAAACGAGGAGAACATGATAATCTACTGTCATCAGCCACCTCTCACTTTGTTCTTACCCTAATATTATTTGGCCTTTAAAGTCTATAGTCAGCAAAAAGAACTTCCTGAGGACCCAGATATCTTTCTTTCAACTTTGCTGTGAATGATAAATATTAATTAACTGTTGAGTAAAGGCCCGTTGCTGGCCCATTTTTCAAAGTCCAGACATTTTCCTCAGGTATCTGATAAATATTCAGGCCTGTATTATACAGCACAGTGTAGGTCATTACTATTAGGTTGGTCAGAGCTCCAACTTTGGCTAGTTGTGATATTATAATATGCTCTCAAATGCTGCCACCAATTTACGTGGCAGAATTTAAACCCTGCAAACCTCTCCCTTGAAAGTTTTTCACGATCTTGTCGGGCTGATACAGGATGAAAAATGCCAGCTTGTCCACTTCCGTGCTTTCCTGACTCTACCATAGCATCAAGGCTTGGTAATTGTTGTTAAAAAAAAAAGGCTTGATCTCCTCTAGGCATATTAGCACAAACTACTTGAGTGTCTCTGTGGACCACCCTTATAAACAAGAGTCACAACTAATTGATGCACTAACAAAGCAAGTCACTCCCTCTTTATTTTCTATCTGTTGTTCATTTTTGCATACTCAATGTGATGTTTACATGTCTAGGGAGATCCAATTAAAAAGTAGCCAGGGGCAGTAAGGGCACTGCAAGGAACATACCAGACCTACAAATGTTTTGCATGCATTGCTGCTCACACATCTTACCTTCATAAGTTTCAGATCAAGATTTCACTTTAAGGGGCCTCATCAGTATTAGAAAACGAAGACCGTATGGATTTCTCCCTTTGGACATGACAGCTAGTGCAACCTATCGAATTCAGCATTGGTCAGTCTACTCAAAAATGTAGCCTGCCATGCCTCCAATAACTGAAAATTAAGCTGAAAACTGCTTTACAATGCCTGTTTGCGAAGGTTTGCTGAAAATATGGTTTCAGGAAACACTGATTGGTTGAACTACATTGGTTACAATGGAAACTGTTATCATTGTTGGCTAATAATGCTCTACAATGAAGTTTATGGCTAAGCTGCAATATGGACCAGACCCTACATTTGAGGCAAAATGTCTTGTTCTGCCATACTGCTTTTTAGCTATTTGCATTTCTTATAAATATTTTTAAAAAAAATGCTGTGATTTGAATTTAGAGGGGGGATTTAATTTTATTAGGGGAAGAAATAATATCCACAAAAGTAGTCTACTAGTTAAGCTTTCTCAAATGTCCTTAAAGGAACATTGTCTAGTGTGGCAGTATCATGATTTCAGATGATAAAAACATGGTATTTTGATATTTAGTAACTTTTTTATTGTTCTCTTTGTACTTCAAAGAATTTCACAATAAATATGTGCATCCGAAGCATGCATCCTAAGCATGGCAATGTCATACACATTTGTGTATTGTTTTGATAGTGTTGGAAAATGTAAAAATATTGTTGGAAATGTGGAAAATGTATTACCTGCAATGTTCACACGCTGCACATGAAGGCAAATTTCATCGTAAACGACAGGATATGATATTAAGTTTGGCTTCCACTGTAAATATCCCATATTTTGAGACACTTTTTGTTACAGTAACATTACTTGACTAATGGTCTTGCTTAGGTTTCTTAGTGGTTACTGAGGGGAAAACGATGCAGTTTGTGAGTGAGCTATTAGAAGTTGAAGTCACCTTTTAGAATATTACTTGGGTGAAAGTCCTAAAGGGGGGGTGAAATGCTATTTCATGCATACTGAGTTTTTTAATGAATGATTTAGAAATACCCGCGAACCGAGACAGAATAAAGTACCTTAAAGTCATACTCAAGTAAAAGTACAGACATATTACCAGAAAATTCCTTTGGTAGAAGTTGAAGTCACCTTTTAGAATATTACTTGGGTGAAAGTCCTAAAGGGGGGGTGAAATGCTATTTCATGCATACTGAGTTTTTTACACTGTTAAAGAGTTGGATTCCCATGCTAAACATGGACAAAGTTTCAAAAATTAAGTTGTATGATTGAAGGAGTATTTCTGTTCCAAAAATACTACTTCCGGTTTGTCACAAGTTTCGGAAAGTTTTTTTCGAGTATGGCTCTGTGTGACGTTAGATGGAGCGGAATTTCCTTATATGGGTCCTAAGGGCACGTCTGCCGGAAGAGCGCGCGCTCCCGTATAGCAGAGCAGAGAGAGGCTGTGCACAGACAATCACTGATCAGAGCGAGAGCGTCGCGAAATGTCACAAAAGGAGTGTGTTTTTGGTTGCCAGGGCAAGACAACCCTGCACAGATTACCTAAAGAGAAACAGCATTAAGGGACCAGTGGATGGAGTTTATTTTTACAGAGCATCAACGGAGTTGTGTAAGTGTTTGTGTTTGTTCCCCTGCATTTTGAAGATGCTTGTTTTACAAACAAGGCCCAGTCTGACTACGGATTTGCACATCGTTTATTTCTTAAGGATAATGCAGTCCCAACGAAAAAGGGTCACAATCGTGTGTTGGAACCGCATGCGGTGAGTGAAACGGCTCCAAATATCTCTGTGTTGTTAACTGAGCTATCGGCGCGTAAGCACATCAAGTAAACAACATGCGATGTTGTCATCAAACTGCATGAGTAAAACTGCTTCAGATATCTCTGTGTTGTTAACTTAGCTATCGGCACGTAAGCACATCAAGTAAACAACATGCGATGTTGTCATCAAACTGCACTTTCCACATGTACAGCTTAAAAAAAAAAAAAACAACAACAAAGTGCAACTTAATCATTTTCCAAAACCGCTAAGCAAATATATATACAATTTCAGTACATACCACATAGAGCCCCTGTTGTTGCTGCTGCTCTTGTTAAATTTCAGCCTCTGGATCATAAATATACGCTGAATCTGACTGTTAGCAATGGTTTGTTTTGGTTGGTTTTGTCCTCAGGTAATGTCACAGCTTCTAAACGCTATCAGCGCAAAAGCCTATTCGCTCTTGTGATTCTTTAGCTCCGCCCACACGTCACGCCTACAGACGCTCGTGTTTTTCCGGAAAAAATCGGTACAGACTATCTTTCTCTTATGAATATAATAAAACTAAAGACTTTTTGGAGTTATGAAGGATGCAGTACTACTCTATAGGTACTCAAGATTAACAGGATATTGAGTGAAAACGAGCATTTCACCCCCCCTTTAAAGTATTTCATATTTATTGTACTTAAGTACGAAAAGTATTTTTTAAAATCTTAAACATACTTAAGTATTGAAAGTAAAAATACAAGTAAATGCAAAATGGAAAAGAAGCAAATAAATATATAAAAATGCAGTAAAAAGGGTTCAGTACTAACTTTTTATTCTATTTGTAAAATAAGAAGCACTTAAACCGGTACTTAGTGTCTTTCATTCCAACATAAGAAAACATTTCTAGTGTTGCCAATAGAAAAGCATAATTCCAAGTCTGAGGACATGCTCAGAGTAGAGTCACGTGCTGTCATCTAGAAATTATGGTAATTACAATATGGCGTGAATGCAGCATGATTCTGAATTTCCAAGTTGGTGGGGTCATAATCTTTAAAAATGGTGGAGGGGACAAACATGGCTGCTGTCAGTGCTGTTCTCACAACAACTACATCCCTTTGTCTTGTCACTAAAGTAGTGTATTCATGGGCTAGTTATGAACGATCATTTGTAGCATATTGGCTGTTTTATAAGTAGTGGAATAAGCATGTATTTGACATTAATCCCAGAATTGTCATTAAACCGCATGTGTAGCATGGAGAATGTTTATGACAACCAATGGGATGCTTCATTTTATTATTTTCGACATTCAAGCACTTGAATACGACAAGCTAAATCAAGACTTAAGTGGGAAACAGAAAGTTTCCGATAGCATGTGAAGGCAGCATTATGCTCACAAGCATTTTTTTAATTGTTTTGCCATTGAGATTGTGTTTGCGTAATCTTTGTCTTACAGGCATTAAACTGCGGGGAGAAAAAAGTTTCACATCAGTAAGTTAGTGATTTATCTGTCCAGTGTGCGATGGCTTTCCGGCTTCTTGTCAATGCACCCTAAGCATCCACTGCTTTAAGCCATGATGTGCTTTGATGTAGAAGTCCACTTTAATAATATAACAGCCCTGACTGATGGGTATTGAACATGTTTTATTCATTGTCTTTCTTATTATAAGGGCATTTCATGCATGTTATGCAAGTGACATCACAAAGACATTTCTGGACTGCTGTTAAGTGGCATTTCCTTGTTACCAGGAAGACACTATGCTGAGCTGTGCAGTGATGTGTGTATGCAGTGAGAATTATTTAATATAAAGAGATTCTACTTGAAATCCACAAGTGGAAAAGCAGAAATTGCCACTCTATAATAATGTGATTACATGTAAAATTGAATAAATAATATCACAGTCAGGCAGACTCACTCATACACAAATCAAACTGAAATTAAGAAATACCCTATTTGATATTCAGGCAGCAAAGAAAACAAAGAAATAAAGTTAAGGTTTGTTGTGAGGTAAAAACGTCTTGGTTACGTATTGTAACCCTCGTTCCCTGATGGAGGGAACTGAGATGCTGTGTCGAGTGTACAACAGGGGTCACTCTTGGGAGCCCAAACACCTCTGACATCTTTGAGAAAAGGCCAATGAAATTGGGTTTGCAGAATTTGCATGGCTGGCCACACCCCATACATCAGAGTATAAATAGGCCAGCGTAACATCTACTCACTCGTTCTGTTTTGAGGAGTCGAGAAGCATCTCAAACCACTCAGTGGCAATTCTGAGTTGTGGCATAAAGCACCCTTTCTGTCGTTCACTTCAATGTTGTGTTGAGTTTACGACACTAGGGGTCCCTATACCAAACGCCACAACTGCCGACCTGAATCACGAGTCCACGTGGGAACAGATGTTTACAAGACAGTGTGTCACAACCAAATTCACCTCTCCTCCTCGTAACCTTCCAATGCCCAGCACTTAAGATCTCACTCTCCAACATCCAGTAGAGTTGCCACTGAGGTCAAGGTCCCCTCAGCTGGAACCTTTTGCCATAAAAATACTAACCATCATAAAACAGCTGAAAAGTCTTGGTAGTAACTTAGGAACATTGACTATTCCTCCAGACTCATTCTTTCCACTGGTCGCTCTTTTGCGACAAAGTTTCACAGATAAGAGTGGTGGGAACCTTGGGCACATATCCAAGCCGGGTCTCAGGACAACGTGAGAGTCTACAGGCCTGAACTCCAGGCATGATTCATTAACAGCGAGGGCATGGAGATCCCCCACCCTCTTGACAGAAGTGAGCACAGTCAGGAGGAGAGGGCACTAAAATCAACCATCTTAATTGAGAGTGCACTGAATTCTACTGATTGAAGGGGCTCAAACTGATTTCTCTGTCAGGCCTGCAAGACTACAATGAGATCCCAAGAGAGGGAATGAGATGTGGCCTTGGAGGGTTCAATCTCCAGGCTCCTCTAGGGAACCTGATAACTAGTGGTCGATCAATATTGTTTTTTTTGACAGGCGATGCCGATATCTTGAAAAGCAGGGGGCCGGTAGCCGATATGTGTGTGTGTGTGTGTGTGTGTGTGTATATATATATATATATATATATATATATATATATATATATATATATATATATATATATATATATATACACACACACACACACACAAATGGATTAAATGTATAAAAAATAAATGTGTAAAATAAACATACTTTAGATGACAAAGTATTTTTCACAAATAAGTATTTAATAAAAATATAATTAAAAAGGAAGTAGCCACTGTAACCAACAGGGCACTCAGTATTCTGGGAAGTTTGTGTGCATTGGGAATCATATTTTTCAAATAAAGCCAAGGTAACACTCATTTTACATACAGCACACAGTGAAAATTACATTAATATGACAGTTGATATAATGCACAGCATTTAAAACATTTAAATTCAATTAACAGGGGCTGACCATCACACAGAGATGCAATCATGCTGGATAAAAATGCACACTTCTCACAAGATCTCACAGCTGGATTTGACTGGGTTTGCAAGGTTTGTGAAATTAAATATTCATTAGTCTTTCAAAGATTTGTGTTTTAATTAATTAAATAAATGCTTAAATGTGCTTATTGCTGATGGCACACAAGAAAAGTATTATAATGTTTGCCTTTCTATTACTAACAATATAAAAGCAATCATTATAATTTTTGCATACATTAATTCCTTTGTAACCATTCTATCTGATTATTAGACAGACTTCTATTCGTTTTAGACGGAACTGTTAACGACAAGATAGAGAGTGTGAGCACTGTGTGCTCTCAGACGCTGCCTTTCTCAGTGATGTCAAAATAAAAGTCCCACATCGGCCAAGCAGAAAAACTTATCAGTCGATATTTGGCATTTTCCAAATATACGTTTTTCTGCTTGGCCTTTGCGATATATCGGTCAACCACTACTGATAACCAGCTTGTGATTCCCCATCGATCTACCTCCCCACAGTGTCGTTGGTTAGCCGCAATCACGACCACATACACTTTAAGTGTAGAAGCAGACTGGTGCCTATCCAGGCTTCCTTGGAGGAGGGAGAGCACAGATCCAATGCCACATCTCCGAGAGTCCTTCCCTTGGGAAGAGCACAGATTTCACGGAAATAAGCCACTTCAG